>NC_091060.1:100564485-100864485 GCF_000393655.2 Nicotiana sylvestris
CTGACTTCAATTTGAAGCGTACTCTCTGCTTTCCAGGCGGGCTCCTGATTTCCAAATAGACGAAACAGAGGATTTGAAGGCTAGACTTAAATTGTACTCCCTTGTTCTACAGGCGGGCTCCTGACTGCTGCGCTTGAAAGTATTCCCTGCTCTCCAGGCGGGCTCCTGACTTCAACGAAATGTATTCCCTGCTCTCCAGGCGGGCTCCTGATTGATTAACTTGAATGTATTCCCCGCTCTCCAGGTGGGCTCCTAATTTTCAACGAAATGTATTCCATGCTCTCCAGGCGGGCTCCTGACTACTAACCTGAATGTATTCCATGCTCTCCAGGCGGGCTCCTGATTGCTGAACTTGAAATGTATTCCCTGCTCTCTAGGCGGGCTCCTAACTGCTGACTTGAAATGTATTCCTTGCTCTCCAAGCGGGATCCTGACTGCTAACTTGAAATGTATTCCCTGCTCTCCAGGCGGGCTCCTGACTTCAACAAAATAGACAAAACAAAGAAAACTTTCTGCCCCAGTTTGGAGGTTGGGCACATATGTAAGTGTAAAACTAAATTATATTACCAAGTATTACTAAGAATTTGAAAGCTAGGTCCCATTATCCAGGGGGTCCTGACAACTCTTAATTAAATGACAATTTTAAATCTAAGTTATATCTTCTAAAGGTGTGACTTTTCCTAAATCTTGTTATCTAAGAGGGTCTTTAAACTACTCCCATTATCCAGGAGGGTCCTGAAAATCAAAGGTCAAATTTTATCTTAAGAGTGACAACTTTTATGGTTGAATCATACTACCTTACAACAGAATTTACGCTAAATGTTGTTATCTAATCGAAATCTTAAAGCTAAGTCCCATTATTTAGGAGGGTCCTGAAAACTCCTAATTGAATCCTAACTCGAACATGCAAACTTCTAAGCCAACTTATATTCCTTTGGGATGTATTTATGCTAGATTATGCTATTTTTGAACATTTAAACTAGGTCCCATTTTCCAGGAGGATCCTAAAAATCAAAAATCAAACCTGTTTGGCGACTGCCTTTCTCCACGAAAGGTTTCTCCGAAACAATCGAAATTTTCTACCCCTGTTTCAATCAAAGAATATTTTGTCAGTTTAAAATGGTGGTTAGTTGATGGCATTCGTGCTAAAGATCCTTTACACTACATTGTTTTGTTTTGACTGTTTTCTCCGCACTGGCCCTGAACTGTCTGACTGACTTTCAAACCCCATGACTTTAGATGACCCGAGTGTTCTATACCCAAACCATTGTTTCACACCTCTGACCCCTTTAACTGAAACTCTGCATCTCCCATGAAATTACTAAATCATTCTACCGATGGAACTTTTGCCGGCACTTTATCCCACCTTACACCATGCTATTTTTGGTATGCTCTAGGCACACTGTGCTTTGCAATATTGAAGCTGGTAGTGAACTTTGAAATTCCTTCTTATTTACTTAAATATAACTGACATTGGGGAACGTCCAAAAGAAATGAAATGCAATGACTTTCAGAGTTAAAGATAAGAAAATCCAAAATTGGGAGACTATCTGAAAAGGAAAAGAGAAGAGACTTATCTAAGTGGAATAGCTGGTATCAACGATCATGACATGCGTTTTGGATTAATCGGCCCAATCTGTCCAACCAATCAACTTTCAGTTGCCATACTCTATTACCCCAGAATTTCTATAACCTGATTTCTTCACCTCGAATCCCGCCCTTGTTCATCCTACGGTGCCTTGAAAGGTTTTCACTAGCAGACCTCTCTCATTCATTCATCTGTCAACTCACTTTCGCCTTAAGGTGCCCGTGAGGGTTTTCACCAATAAGACTCTCCCATTTTGATTTCTCTCATCTCCCGTCGCCTTACGGTGCCCATGAGGGTTTTCACCAATAAGACTCTCTCATTTTTGACTTCTTTTCCCTCTTTGGACCAGAGTGTTTCCCCTGATGTGAATCACCGCTACCTGCTTGACTTGGCATTTCCCGAAGACTGATCGGAAGGTCTTTCTTTGGACCGTAATATGGCTTTCGGATGGGTTTAGAAAGGAAGGATATAAAAAGCTCAAAACCGTTTGATTGGGTTCAAATTTATAACCTTCGGAATCAGATTTATGATAACAACCACAACTTCTGCCCCAGTCTCTTGTTTGGGGACTTTTGGATTTTTATTTTGCTGGGACCGAACCGTGAGACTGCCTACGTATCCTTAAAAGGAATCAGGTCGAATGTAGTTCATGATATAGGAATTACTTTGTTGTTGTGATTTTCTCTTTTCTCTTTCTTTTCTTTCTCTTTCTTTCCTTTTGTTGTGTTTTCTTTTTTTTTTTCTCTTTCTTTTTCATTCCTTTCTTTTTCTTCTCATTCTTTCTTTCTCTTTTCTTTTTCCTTTCTCTTTTTCTCTCCTTCCTTTACTTATCTTTATGCTTGTGTTTCCGATATTTGCTATTGATTCCGAAGGAGGGGTATGAAATAAAATAAACGAGGTTCAAAGGGGTAACGAGGGATAAAGTGTTTAGATAGTAGAACAAAATGCCTTCATCATTTCAATATTCGAGACATGCCAAATACAAACAAGTACAATCAAAGAAAGAAATCATACATAATATCTCTTGACTGCATCAGAATTGATAGCCATTTCTACACATTTGCCTTCTACATCTGTCAAATATAATGCGCCATTGGACAACACTCTAGTCACAACGAACGGCCCCTGCCAATTTGGGGCGAATTTTCCTTTTGCTTCAACTTGATGAGGAAAAATGCGTTTCAATACTAACTGCCCCACTTCAAACTTTTGTGGACATACCTTCTTTTTGTATGACCTTGCCATTCTCTGTTGATACAACTGGCCATGACACACTACTGCCAGTCTCTTCTCATCGATCAAACTCAATTGTTCCAAGCGGGTTTTGACCCACTCCTCATCATCGATCTCAGCCTCCGTGACAATTCAAAGGGATGTAATTTCCACTTCTGCGGGTATTACTACTTCGGTGCCATACACTAACAAATAAGGAGTCGCTCCTACTGAAGTACAGACAGTAGTGCAGTAACCCAGTAATGCAAACGACATCTTTTCATGCCACTGCCTAGAACCTTCCACCATTTTTTGAAGTATCTTCTTTATATTCTTGTTGGCCGCCTCAACTGCTCCGTTTGCCTTAGGGCGGTATGGGGTAGAATTGCGATGTGTAATTTTGAACTGCTGACATACCTCTTTCATCAGATGACTATTGAGATTATCCCCATTATCTATAATGATCACCTTCGGTTTCCCAAACCGGCAAATGATATTTGAATGCACAAAATCAACCACCGCCTTCTTGGTTACAGACTTGAATGTTTTAGCCTCTACCCACTTGGTGAAATAATCGATAGCCACCAGAATAAACTTGTGCCCGTTGGATGCTGCTGGCTCGATTGGTCCAATGACATCCATTCCCCAAGCAACAAAAGGCCATAGTGCAGACATTGTATGTAATTCAGATGGTGGAGAATGAATCAAATCTCCATGCACTTGGCACTGATGACATTTACGCATGAAACTGATACAATCTCGCTCCATAGTGAGCCAATAATAACCTGCCTGGAGAATCTTCTTTGCCAGCACATACCCACTCATGTGCGGTCCACAGACTCCAGAATGTACTTCGGTCATGATAGCCGCGGCCATTTTGGCATCTACACATCTTAATAACTCGAGATCTGGAGTTCTTTTGTACAAAACTCCTCCATTGAAGAAACATCCACTTGCCAAGCAACAATTGTTCTCTTTTGATCACCTGTGGCTTGTACCAGATATACTCCCCTTCAGATGTATTCCTTAATGTCGTGAAACCAAGGCTCCCCATCGAGCTCTTCCTCAACCATGTTACAATAAGCATGCTGATCACGGGCCTGAATATGCAACGGGTCAACATAAGCCTTATCTGGATGATATAACATCGATGCTAGGGTAGCCAAAGCATCAACGACCTCATTGTGGATCCTCGGAATATGCCTGAACTCTATTGATTGAACCGTTGACAAAGATCATGCAAGCATTGCCGGTACGATATGAGGTTTAAATCCCGTGTTTCCCATTCTCCCTGAATCTGGTGTACCAGAAGGTCTGAGTCACCCAAGACCAAGACTTTCTGGACACCCATATCCACAACCATCCTCAAACCCAAAATGCATGCCTCGTATTCCGCCATGTTGTTAGTATAGTAGAACCGAAGCTGTGCTGTAACAGGGTAATGATGCCTTGTTTCAGAAACAAGTACCGCTCCTATTCCAACGCCTTTCATGTTAGTAGCACCATAAAAGAAAAGTTTCCATCATGGCCTTTCAATTTGTTCCAACTCATCAATGTGCATCACCTCTTCATCAGGGAAGTAAGTCTTCAAGGGTTCATATTATTCATCCACATGATTCTCAGCCAAATGGTCGGCCAATGCTTGTGCTTTCATCGCGGTCCTAGTAACATAGATAATGTTAAATTCTATGAGCAAGATCTGACACTTTGTGAGCCTACCCGTGAGAATAGGCTTCTGGAAGATATACTTCAATGGATCCAAGTGAGAGATGAGTTAAGTAGTATAATATGACAAATAATGTTTCAGCTTCTGGGCTACCCAAGATAGGGTGCAACACGTCCTCTCAAGCTGAGTGTACTTAACCTCGTAAGATGTAAACTTCTTGCTGAGATAATATATGGCCTGCTCCTTCCTGCCAGTGATGTCATGCTTTCCCAACACACACCCAAATGAATTGTCCAAGACTGTCAAATACAGAATCAAAGGTCTCCCTAGTTCTGGTGGGACCAACATAGGTGGGTTTGACAAGTACCCCTTTATCTTATCAAATGCTTCCTAACATTCATCTGTCCACTTGACTGCGACATCTTTCTTTAACAATTTGAAGATAGGCTCACAAGTTGTCATGAGCTGATCAATAAACCGGCTGATATAATTCAATCTTCCCAACAGACTCATCACCTCAGTCTTGTTCTTTAGAGGTGGCAATTCCTGGATGACTTTGATTTTTGACGGGTCTAATTCAATACCTCGTCGGCTGACTATGAATCCCAACAACTTTCTAGATGGAACACCGAACGCGCACTTTGCAGGATCTGAAGATCTGGGAATAGACATAAATCTTTATAGGCCACACTTACTTGACCTCCCAATCCCCTCATATCTTTGAACGATTGTTCTAAGCTTTTGACCTTTCTGATCATCTCTTCATGCTCAGGATTTTTGAGTGGCTTCTCGGTCTCTACCGGGAGATCAGGATGAGGGGTGCAAGAATATGGTTCTGGAACTTTGAAGGTGGGTTCAGGGGGATAGTACTGGTTGTCGTGAGTTTGGAACAAAGGTTCACTAGAAGATCGGTGTAATGTAGCAGGTGGAGGCGCCACAAAAACAGGTGTAATTGATGGGGGAGGGTATGGGACTTGCTTGGGTGGTGGAGCTTGAGAAGTATGGGAAGTGGCACCATAACATTGTTGGTAGAGGGGAAAGGCTGGAGAGGAGTTCACCGTGGGAGGCTCCGGAGGTTGGGCCGATGGTGGGATATAAGCAGGGTTGACGGGATAAACCGGTGGTGGATGCCCTTTTGCCCAGGCTTGGTACATTTCAGCCATCTACTGCTTTAACTTATACATCTCTTCCTTCATTGTATTAACATCTAGTTCTTCCACCTCTTTTGACGGGTCAACAATACTTGTCTCCGGTTCTTGGTTGGCTATATTTATCCTGTCTTTTGATCGGGTGTTGTATGAGTGAGTTTCCAGAATGCCAATCAACTAACCACCTTGTCACACCTCCTTTTTCGCCCGCGCCGCCCGCAAAAGGGATACGAAAGTGAGTTTATTCCAATTAAAGGACAATCGAAATGGGATTTATTTATTTATTTCAGAGTCGCCACTTGGGAGATTTATGGTGTCCCAAGTAACCGGTTGAATCCCGAATCGAGGAAAAAAATAACTCTGTTTAACAGTCTGCGCACCAGAAATTCGGATAAGGAATTCTGTTAACCCGGGAGAAGGTGTTAGGCATTCCCGAGTTTCGTGGTTCTAGCACGGTCGCTCAACTGTCATATTCGCCTTGATTATCTGATATAATACATGTTGAACATATGTGCAAATTTTAACTTTTAACCGCTTTTATCATTATTATTATTATTATTATTATTATTTTTATCGAGAATTGCAACCTCGTGAAAATATATCTCGAACCACGTCACAGTCAATGTACCCGTGGTCGTCGACACACTTCGACTCCATTGAGATTTGGATTTGGGTCACATAAATGTGCACCCGACTATAGGAAAATAACATTATTAAATACGCGCCTAAATACTAACGCGTTGTTATTATTTTGGTTAGGGCCATGAAATTTGCTAAACGGCCCGTCCCAGAATCTAAGTATTTTAAAACAAATAATTATTGAGGGCCCCGCAATTTTGTATTTATTTTTGGTGAAGCACGCCTCATTTATTTTAAGGATATCCTAAAATGACTACATTTCTATTAAATTTGTCTCTAAAATAAAAGAGAAAAAATCCTAATTAATTACATGCTTAAAAACGTAACATATTAAATGCTAGATTAAGACAAATGTTAACGGAAAGGAATATTACTAAAATTGAAATTCTAAATAAAATACGGAATCGACAAATAATATATTCAAAAGAAACTAATTATCCTATAACTAGATTAAACTCGCATTGTTAGATGAGTTGAACCGTTGGAAATAATTATTTACAACTATTTGAAACTAGAATCAATCTTAATTACTAATGCATATTCGAAAATTTATTAAATTTAAACATTAACTCGTCTTGTTTGAACTCAAATCATGCCATAATGCCTAATTCGCGAAATTAATTTAAATTCATGCTTTAGCTAAATTTAGCTACATGTTCATGATTAACCTAATGTTGACAATATTAAAACCTTCATAGCTAGTGAACTTAATCAGTTTTGCCAAGCCGATTCACTAAAGACCAACTTATGTTATTTTCCTCTTATTCCAATTATTAAACAGTTTGACAGTAATGAGCATGCTTAAATATATACTACCTAATAATCAAGTTAAAGCAAAGTATTATTTAATACATCACTACAAGATGCCTAGTTATGCAAAGCGACAGAAATTTACAGAATAATAATACATGAAATAGCCTAAATACAATTAGTAAAAGAAACAAAGAAAAAGCTAAATTAAAACTTCAAAGTTCCATTCTTCATATGTATTCATGCTTTCACATTTCAGCTTACAATATGCCAAAGTTACAGTTGTGTACCTGGTATTGCCAATACAAGAAGAAGAAGGTCAGCAAAGTAGAAACAACGCAACAACAACAAACAACCAGTAGCAGTAATGCAATAGCGCAGAAACAGAGTTTGAAAACCGGTGGAGCAGTAACCCAAAAACCAACCAGACTTAGGAAAAACCAAGCGAAGACCCAGAAATCCCAATAACTCTCATAGGCAGGACAGAATGAACCCAAAAAAAGACAGAAGAGGCAATGGGATAATTCTGATTTTCTGTTCTTTAAGACTCGAAGTAGAACACTCTCAAACTACTGACTCTCTATGATTTCTGAAAATCAGTCCTTTTCTCTCAATCCTCAACTCTCAAGATTAAAAGTCTGTTTTTATCTCTTCTTTAGTTCTGAAATTTCTATCTCCAAATTCAGTCCCCTTTTAAGTGTCAAATGAGTCATCTTTTATACCCAAAGCAAGACTCCTCCTTTTCTTTTTACCTATTTCCTTTTTACTTTTTAAACTATTATTACTACCCCTTTTTACCTCTTTTACTTTAAATCATTATGTCTTGTTCCCCATTACCACTTAAATAAATATATTAGATTCCCACTACCATATGTCTTGTTCCCTACTATAATATTTTATTATTATTAGAGCTTAGTGGACAGAGCACTTAAATTAAATAAATCTGCAATTGGTTAATTCCCGTATTACCCCTAAAACTACTATTACTGCCTTGATTCAAAAAATCTGTTCAAACTTCAAAAATTATCTAAGAACTAAAATCAGATTACCAGTTATAACCAATTCACCTAATCAGTTAACCAAAATATAGCAGCTATAACCAATTCTTAATCAAATTCAATCAACAAATTCAAACTAAATGATGAACAACAAAGAAACAACTGGAATTATTTTGACTGAACAATATTTTTTAACAACAAACCTACTTTCAGATTCAACAACAATAACAAACAAGTTTATTCAAATCACTGAGCTCAAATTCAAATTAAACTTAAACAGAACAAATAAACAGATTCAAATCACAAAACTCAATAATCAATTGAACCTCAAACTAAATCTAACAATATTACAACCAAGATGAAGGATTCAAGTTATTAAACTAACACACTTCTATATTAAAATTAAATTCTTTTAAATGAATAAAAACAAACTGAAGAAATAATCAAGAAATGATAAACCACTAACAATAAAGAAACAAACATATACTGATTTCAGATTCGAGAATATCAAGCAAAATACGGACAGAAATGAAACTTAAACCAACTAACCGGATTGGAACAACGACGAACTCGAACGGAAACCAATCTGCCCGGAAACTTTAAAACCAAAACAACTCGAATCTGCCCGGAAATTTTGTATATTTTCCGGTTGATTTCAGGCGATGAAACTGGACAACGAAGACGACCATGAACTGGATGACGAAGATAACCACGAACTGGATGGAAGCGATCCGGAGTTCGCCGGATTGCTGCTGGGCGTGAAGAGCAGATGTGTTGCTGCTTTGGTGGTTATTTTGGAGGGTTGACGACGGGGAGATAGGGCACGGTAGGGTTTTTGGTTACGGAGATGGAGGTTTGGAGGTTGGTTGACGATGGAGTTGAGGACGATGGTGGTGGTCGACGAAGGCTGTTCGTGGTTGCCGCTGGTTTATGACGGAGAAGAAGACGAAGTTGGCGGCTTGGGTGGTCGCGGGTTGCTCGAATGGGGACGATGACGAAGAACGAACATGGGAGGGCAGTGGGTGGTAGGCGGGCATGGCAGTAAGGTTTGGGTGGTTTTAGGGTAGGGTGGTTAGGGAGAAGAAGAATGGGCCAGGTCAAGGGGTTTTGGGTTGGGTAGAGGTGTTTTGGGCCTAAATTTAGAATTGAAGAAGAGGCCCAATTCCGATTTTCTTCTTTTTTTCTTCTCTTTTCTTTTACTAATTAATAAAACTAAAATGCTAAAATTAAATTATAAAAACCAAAAATATCTTAAAATACTAATTAACTACAATAATTATCACACAAAATTAAACATCAATTAAAATAAAATCACACAATTTGGACATTAAATGCTAAAAATGCAAAAAATACATATTTTTGTGATTTTCCATTTTTGTATAACAAACCTGATTACTCCTAATTGTAGAATTAAATCCTAAATGCAAATGCGACATATTTTTTGTATTTTTATTACTTTAACAAATAAACATGTCATACAAAAAATGCAAATAATACAAGGAAAATAACAGAAAATTCACAACAATTGCAAACAAATTAAAAATTATTTTATTTTGAATTTTTTGGGAGTAATTCATATGTAGGGAAAAAATCACATGCTCACAGCTGCCCCTCTTTGTCCGAAAACACGAAGAGTTTTCGTGCAAAGATAAAGTGAGCGGATACGAGCGATTTTTGCCCGTTCGAGTACTCCGTGTGAAGCATTTTTTGAAAAAGATTTAACCGAACCTTTGCTTCAAAGGTTTCCTACATATCCCTGGCTAGAAGGGAATCAGGTTAATGTAGTTCGGGAAGTTTTGGTAGCTGGGACTACCATGAGACTGCAATGTTACTGCTGTTGCATGCTGTTATTACACCTTGCCGACCACCTTATTACACCATGCTGAAAGAAAACAAGAAGCTAGACTAAACTATAGTCTATGAATTACAAAATCTTATCTAGATCTTCAACCATGCTCTTGTGTCTCTTGTTGCTTTGCTTTCTTGTCGGCTTGTGTTTCCTCTCGTGCCTTTCTTTCGAAAACTGCTGGGGATGACACTGGCCTTTTGCTTTTCTGAACACAAGTTTTATTATTCCGCTCTGTCTGCTGGGGACACTGCTTCCTACATTAAAGCTTGTTATGCTGGGGATTTTTGTTGTACCCCTCCTCATTACTGACTTCTGTTTGATCTTTAAACGTATTCCTCTATTCTGCAGGCGGGCTCCTGACCTCAACAGCTTCTTGAAAATAATTCAGCCTCCATTCTCCAGGCGACCTCCTGACTTTTTTAAATATAACAACCTCCGTTCTACAGGCGTGCTCCCGACTTCAACTTAAAATTTAACAACCTCCGTTCTACAGGCGGGCCCCTGACTTCTCCAACTTAAAATAAACAACCTCCGTTCTATAGGCGGGCTCCTGACTTCAACAACTTTCTCAAAATAATTCAGCCTCCATTCTCCAGGCGGGCTCCTGACTTCTTTTAAATATAACATCCTCCGTTCTATAGGCGGGCTCCAGACTCCAACTTAAAATATAACAACCTCCGTTCTACAGGCGGACTCCTGACTTCTCCAACTTAAAATGAACAACCTCCATTCTACAGGCGGGATCCTGACTTCAACAACTTTCTCAAAATAATTCAGCCTCCATTCTCCAGGCGGGCTCCTAATTTCCATAGCAACTTTGAAAATAAATCAGCCTCCATTCTCCAGGCGAACTCCTGACTTCTTTTAAATATAACAACCTCCGTTCTACAGGCGGGCTCCTGACTTCAACTTAAAATTTAACAACCTCCGTTCTATAGGCGGGCTCCTGACTCCAACTTAAAATATAACAACCTCCGTTCTACAGGCGGGCTCCTGACTTCTTCAACTTAAAATAAACAACCTCCGTTCTACAAACGGGCTCCTCACTTCAACAACTTTCTCAAAATAATTCAGCCTCCATTCTCCAAGCAGGCTCCTGACTTCTTTTAAATATAACATCCTCTGTTCTACAGGCGGGCTCCTGACTCCAACTTAAAATATAACAACCTTCGTTCTATAGGCGGGCTCCTGACTTCTCCAACTTAAAATAAACAACCTCCATTCTACAGGCGGGCTCCTGACTTCAACAACTTTCTCAAAATAATTCCGCCTCCATTCTCCAGGCGGGCTCCTGATTTTCATAGCAACTTTGAAAATAAATCAGCCTCCATTCTCTAGGCGGGCTCCTGACTTCTTTTAAATATAACAACCTCCGTTCTACAGGCGGGCTCCTGACTTCAACTTAAAATTTAACATCCTCCGTTCTACAGGCGGGCTCCTGACTCCAACTTAAAATATAACAACCTCCGTTCTATAGGCGGGCTCCTGACTTCTCCAACTTAAAATAAACAACCTCCGTTCTACAGGCGGGCTCCTGACTTCAACAACTTTCTCAAAATAATTCAGCCTCCATTCTCCAGGCGGGCTCCTGACTTCTTTTAAATATAACATCCTCCGTTCTACAGGCGGGCTCCTGACTCCAACTTAAAATATAACAACCTCCGTTCTACAGGCGGGCTCCTGACTTCTCCAACTTAAAATAAACAACCTCCGTTCTACAAGCGGGCTCCTGACTTCAACAACTTTCTCAAAATAATTCCGCTTCCATTCTCCAGGCGGGCTCCTGATTTCCATAGCAACTTTGAAAATAAATCAGCCTCCATTCTCTAGACGGGCTCCTGACTTCTTTTAAATATAACAACCTCCGTTCTACAGGCGGGCTCCTGACTTCAACTTAAAATTTAACAACCTCCGTTCTACAGGCGGGCTCCTGACTCCAACTTAAAATATAACAACCTCCGTTCTATAGGCGGGCTCCTGACTTCTCCAACTTAAAATAAACAACCTCCGTTCTACAGGCGGGCTCCTGACTTCAACAACTTTCTCAAAATAATTCAGCCTCCATTCTCCAGGCGGGCTCCTGACTTCTTTTAAATATAACATCCTCCGTTCTATATGCGGGTTCCTGACTCCAACTTAAAATATAACAACCTTCGTTCTACAGGCGGGCTCCTGACTTCTCCAACTTAAAATAAACAACCTCCGTTCTATAAGCGGGCTCCTGACTTCAACAACTTTCTCAAAATAATTCCGCTTCCATTCTCCAGGCGGGCTCCTGATTTCCATAGCAACTTTGAAAATAAATCAGCCTCCATTCTCTAGACGGGCTCCTGACTTCTTTTAAATATAACAACCTCCGTTCTACAGGCGGGCTCCTGACTTCAACTTAAAATTTAACAACCTCCGTTCTACAGGCGGGCTCCTGACTCCAACTTAAAATAAATCAACCTCCATTCTCTAGGCGGGCTCCTGACTTCTTTTAAATATAACAACCTCCGTTCTACAGGCGGGCTCCTTACTTCAACAACTTTCTCAAAATAATTCAGCCTCCATTCTCCAGGCGGGCTCCTGACTTCTTTTAAATATAACATCCTCCGTTCTGTAGGCGGGCTCCTGAATCCAACTTAAAATATAACAACCTCCGTTCTATAGGCGGGCTCCTGACTTCTCCAACTTAAAATAAACAACCTCCGTTCTACAGGCGGGCTCCTGACTTCAACAACTTTCTCAAAATAATTCAGCCTCCATTCTCCAGGCGGGCTCCTGATTTCCATAGCAACTTTGAAAATAAATCAGCCTCCATTCTCCAGGCGAGTTCCTGACTTCTTTTAAATATAACAACTCCGTTCTACAGGCGGGCTCCTGACTTCAACTTAAAATTTAACAACCTCCGTTCTACAGGCGGGCTCCTGACTCCAACTTAAAATATAACAACCTCCGTTCTACAGGCGGGCTCCTGACTTCTCCAACTTAAAATAAACAACCTCCGTTCTACAGGCAGGCTCCTGACTTTAACAACTTTCTCAAAATAATTCAGCATCCATTCTCCAGGCGGGCTCCTGACTTCTTTTAAATATAACATCCTCCGTTCTACAAGCGGGCTCCTGACTCCAACTTAAAATATAACAACCTCCGTTCTACAGGCGGGCTCCTGACTTCTCCAACTTAAAATAAACCACCTCCGTTCTACAGGCGGGCTCCTGACTTCAACAACTTTCTCAAAATAATTCAGCCTCCATTCTCCAGGCGGGCTCCTGATTTCCATAGCAACTTTGAAAATAAGTCAGCCTCCATTCTCCAGGCGGGCTCTTGACTTCAACAACAACTTAAATGTAACACCTCCATTCTCCAGGCGGGCTCCTGATTTCTTCAACTGCTTCCTTCAAAATTGGTGTTTTATTCCTCTAAAAACTTCTGGGGATAACACCGATATTTTATTTCACCAATATGTCATTTTCCTTCTTCAAAGACTTTCTTTTAAAGCTGGTGCTTTCACTTCCCTGAAACCTGCCGGGAATAACACTGCTGGGGAATTATCTTTCTCCTTTTAACAATGGTGGGGATGATATTTATTCAAAGGTCATTGCTTTTACAACTTTGGGTTATCTTGGTTCTTCCAAGATTGCTTTTCTTTTAAAACTTGTATCTCCCTTCTTGTATACTGCTGGGGATTTTATTTCCTTCAAAACTTGTGTTATCTTCTCTCTTTCCCAAATGGCTATCTGATTTCAAGAAAATTTTCGTAATGAGAGAAAATTTTCTTCCCCAGTTTAATAATCTTCTTTGTGACCCTGTCTTCCTGCGGTTAATAATATTTCCTTTCCCTGCTCTAAATCAAAGAAAAATTTGTTAGTTTAAAATGGGGCGAGTGGTCGTGCCACTTCTGCTGCGGATGGTTTTTCCCTTTTTCCTTTCCCTGCTTTGCTACAAAACTTGCTCAGGATGATATTATTTACTGAGGATGATACTTCTGCTGGGGATGGTTTTTCTTTTCTCTTCCTTCCCCGCTCTGTGTTGTCCGACCATTGCAGAACTTGGTCGAGAAACTGTCGGAGTTGTTCCTGTATCTCGCAAATCTGCTGGGGATCCCCATAACCTTTTAACTGTTGCTTTCCATTTTTCTCCAATTTCCTCTGGAAATTTGGTCCTCTTGGGATCTAGACCCATTCATCATTTGGTCTTGCGACCAACTTCTTTTCGCTTTGTCGCCTTATCTTTGGCCTGTCCTATTCGCATTTTGTTTTGCACCATTTTGGCAATTGGTAGTAATCTCTGAAAATCCCTTTCAAAAACAAACTGCTGGGGAGTTAAAGTCTTTAAACCAAGAAATGAAAAAGTGATGATTTCAAAAAAATAGAAAAAGAAGAATTCTTTCTGAACAAATGCTGGGGAGAAAGAAAGAAAAGAACTTATCTGAATGATACAACTGATCCCAACGATCATGTCGTGCATTCTGGATTAATCAACCCAGTCTATTCGTATCAATCAATCTTTCGGACGGCCTCATCCTGCTGGGGATAAACAGGCATTCAACTCTTTGCCAACTGTGGATCCTTCCCGCCAATCTTGTCTTGTCGCCTCATAGTGCCCTTCGAGGGGTTTTCACTAATAAGGCTCTCTCATTTCTCTCAACTCCTGTCGCCTTAGGGTGCCTGTGAAGGTTTTCACCGATAAGACTCTCTCGTTTTATTTCTCTCAACTTGCGTCGCCTTATGGTGCCTGTGGAGATTTTCACCGATAAGACTTTCTCATTTTATTTTATTTTTTCAGCTGGGGATCGGAGTGTTACCGATATGACTCTCTTTGCTGGGGATTCTTTCGGCTACCAATTCATTTCTAGCTTATGATCCTCTTCTCTGATGGGGATCAGAGTGTTATTCCTGACTTCCGTTTGCATGACTTGGCACTTCTCGGATACTGATCGGGAGGTCTTTTTGGACATCAATATGGGTTTTTGTGTATGGCTAAAAGAAAAAGGGTAAAAGGTTCAAAATAAATTTGATGGGTAAAACATTACAACTCTTGGAATCAACTTTCTTTTCCAAAATTATAAACACAACTTCTGCCCCAGTTTTTTCTTGCTTGGGGATTTTTATTTTTTGTTACACCATGACCGAGCCGTGAGGCGCCTATGTATCCTTCTTTGAGAAATCAGGTCAAACGTAGTTCCCAATTCCTTTATTTTTTTTGTGATTTTTCTTTTGTCTGTATTATCATTATTTTTTTCTTTTTCTTTCATTTTAATTACTGATTCCAAAAGAGGGATATGAAAGAATGAATAAGGCTCAAAAGGGGAAGCAAAGGTTAAAGTGTTTGGATAGAAGAAAGAATTGCCTCCGTCATTTCATTCTCCGATAAATGCCAACCACAAACAACAATTACAATCAAAAGAAATCATACATAATATCTCTTAACTGTGTCAGAATTGATAGCCATGTCGACGCATTTCCCATCGATATCTGTTAAACATAAAGCGCCATTGGACAACACTCTGGTTATAATGAACGTTCCTTGCCAATTCGGGGAAAATTTGCCTTTTGATTCAGCCTGATGTGGCAGGATTCGTTTCAACACCTGCTGCCCCACCTCAAATTTTCTGGGGCGCACCTTCTTGTTGTAGGCTCTCGCCATTCTCTTTTGATATAACTGGCCATGACACACAGCTGCCAATCTCTTTTCATCAATCAAGTTCAACTGCTCCAAACGGGTTTTGACCTACTCATCATCATCAATCTCAGCGACAATCCGAAGGGATGGAATTTCAACTTCCGCCGGTATTACTGCTTCAGTTCCATATACCAACAAATAAGGGGTTGCACTTACTGAAGTCCGAACGGTAGTGCGATAACCCAACAATGCAAATGGTAATTTTTCATGCCATTGTCTGGATCTTTCTACCATCTTCCTCAGTATCTTCTTGATGTTCTTGTTGGCTGCTTCAACCGCTCCATTCGCATTGGGATGATATGGTGTGGAATTACGGTGTGTAATCTTAAACTGTTGACATACTTCTTTCATCAAATTGCTGTTAAGATTAGCACCATTATCCATGATGATCACTTTTGGGACCCCAAATCTACAGATGATATGGGAGTGAACAAAATCCACCACTGCTTTCTTGGTTACTAACTTGAAAGTTTTAGCTTCAACCCACTTAGTGAAATAGTTGATGGCCACCAGAATGAACCTATGACCATTGGTAGCTGCCAGCTCAATAGATCCAATGAAATCCATGCCCCAGGCAACAAATGGCCATGGCGCGGACATTGTATGCAATTCTATCAGCGGAGAATGAATCAAATCTTCGTGTATCTGACATTGATGGCATTTCCACATGAAATTGATACAATCACGCTCCATAGCGAGCCAATAATACCCTGCTCAAAGAATCTTCTTCGCCAATACATATCCGCTCATATATGGCCCACAAACTCCAGCATGTACCTCTGTCATAATTGTCGTGGCTTGACTGGCATCTATACATCTCAGCAATCCCAAATATGGGGTTCTTTTGTATAACACTCCTCCACTGAGGAAGAAACCACTTGACAATCGCCGAATGGCTCTTTTTTGATCTCCGGTGGCCTGCTCCAGGTATATCCCCATCCTGAGGTACTCTTTGACGTCATAAAACCATGGCTCGCCATCCACTTCTTCCTCTATCATATTGCAATAGGCATGCTGATCACAAACCTGGATGTGCAACGGGTCAACATGAATTTTGTCTGGGTGGTGCAACATCGATGCTAAAGTGGCCAATGCATCAGCAACCTCATTGTGAACTCTTGGGATGTGTCTGAACTCCACCGATCGAAATCGCTTGCTCAGATCGTGCAAACATTGTCGATATGGTATGAGCTTCAAATCCCGTGTTTCCCATTCACCCTGAATCTGATGCACCAGGAGGTCCGAGTATCCCAAGATCAAAATGTCTTGGACATCCATGTCTGCAGCTAGTCGTAGACCCAAAATGCATCCTCATACTCAACCATGTTGTTGGTACAATAGAAACGCAGCTGAGGCGTAACATGATAATGACGTCATGTTTCAGAAATAAGTACCGCTCCTATTCCAACTCCCTTCGCATTTGCGGCTCCATAAAAGAAAAGCTTCCAACCTGGTTCCTCAGGTAATTCCAACTCATCTATATGCATTACTTCCTCTTCAGGAAAATGCGTCCTCAACGGCTCGTATTCTTCATCAACAGGATTCTCATCCAAGTGATTGGTCAGCGCTTGGGCCTTCATGGCTGTCCTCGTGACATAGACGATGTCAAACTCTGTGAGTAATATTTGCCATTTCTCTAGCCTCCCTGTGGGCATAGGCTTCTGGAAAATATACTTTAGTGGATCCAAGCGGGAAATGAGATAAGTAGTATATGAGGACAAATAATGCTTCAATTTCTAGGCCACCCAAGTTAGGGCACAACATGTCTTCTTGAGTTGAGTGTACTTAACCTCATATACTGTAAACTTCTTGCTGAGATAATAGATGGCTTGCTCCTTCCTTCCTGTAATGTCGTGTTGCCCCAACACGCAGCCAAACGAATTCTCCAGGACCGTTAGATAAAGGATTAACGGTCTCCCCGGCTCAGGTGGAACCAACACAGGTGGATTTGATAAATATCCTTTGATCTGGTCAAATGCCTCCTGACATTCCGCCATCCATTCTATCGCAACATCTTTCTTCAGTAGCCGAAAGATGGGTTCACAAGTTGCTGTGAGTTGAGCAATAAATCTACTGATGTAATTCAACCTTCCCAACAGACTCATTACTTCTGTCTTGTTCTTCGGCGGTGGAAAATCTTGGATAGATTTGATCTTTGACGGGTCCAGTTCAATACCTCGCTGACTGACGATGAATCCCAACAGCTTTCCAGATGGAACTCCAAATGCACATTTGGCCGGGTTGAGCTTAATATCGTACCTTCGAAGCCTTTGGAAAAACTTCCTTAAGTCTGCTATGTGGTTTTCGTGATGCTTGGATTTTATGATCACATCATCCACGTATACCTCAATTTCTTTGTGGATCATGTCATGAAACACAGTGGTCATCGCTCTCATGTACGTTGCCCCAGCATTTTTCCAACCAAATGGCATTACCTGGTAGCAATAAGTCCCCCACGACATAATAAATGCCGTCTTTTCCGCATCTTCTTCATCCATCAGAATCTGATGATACCCAGCATAACAATCTACAAAAGATCCGATCTCACGTCCGACACAATTATCGATCAAGATATGGATGTTGGGTAAAGGAAAGTTGTCCTTTGGGCTTGCCCTGTTCAAATTGCGGTAATCGACACACACCCTGATCTTCCCATCTTTCTTTGGCACCGACACCAGATTAGCCAACCAATCAGGATATCGAGTGACACGAATAACCTTTGCTTGCAGCTGCTTGGTTACTTCTTCTTTAATCTTCACACTCATGTCTGATTTGAACTTCCTCAATTTCTGCTTGACGGGAGGGCATGCCGGGTTCGTGGGCAATTTATGAACCACTAAATCCGTGCTTAACCCTGGCATGTCATCATACGACCATGCAAAAACATCTTTGAACTCAATAAGTGTTTTGATTAGTTCTTCCCTGATATTTGGTGCAATGTGGATGCTTATTTTAGTTTCCCTGATATCGACTGCATCCCCTAAGTTGATGGCTTCTGTGTCATTTAAGTTGGGCCTGGATTTTTCTTTAAACTGGCTTAACTCTCTGTTTATCTCCTCGAAGGCTTCATCCTCATCGTATTCCGATTCATTATCATAATCGACCTCTTGTGTTATTAGTTTGGAATCAGATTGATCTTTTAGACTAGGCTGAAGATCCGTTGTGCATGCCATGTCGTTAAGACCAACATAAAGAGAACTGTTCAGAAAAAGAAAAGAAGGAAACAAAAATTAAAAATAAAATAAAATAAAGAATGAAGAAGAAACTTTTCATTTTATTGAATTATGGGATAACAAGGTTTCACACTTTGTTGAGCAATAATAAAATAAAAAGGAATCTGGATTACAACCCTATAATAATCCAGAAAACAAGAAAGAAAATCAGAGCCAACTACCAGGACTCCCTCCAAGTAGGAAGAGGAGTAGCTGTCCAATTGTTGACATTGGCCCTAGGCCCCACAAACTATATGTCTGCCTTACTGGATCCCTCTCCAGCTTCTATCATGTTGACATCAGCGAGCATTCTTTCAAAGCCCTCATTCAAATCTCCATCTGGCCCGATCAAGGGTCCAAGAACTTCCGGGACTAGCAACTTTCTGCACCCTGCTTTGACAAATGATCTGGACAGGCGTGGGATTGGCTTAGGAAGGACCCAGACTCTTTTTTTCAACTTGCGGGCCCGCTTTACATCCGCTGCGGTAGGCTTGAATCCCAACCCAAAAGTATTCAGGTTCTTGGGCAAAGAAACTAGCTGGACCATTCCCTGCAGATCAATCCCTAGACCTTTTCCTAGTACAAACCCGCTGTTCATCATCTCTGAGGCTATCATGAAGGTTGCAGCTGTGATTCTGGGAAGTGGAAGGCCCCCACCCTCAGGAATTTTGTCTACTGACACTACGTCAAAAACCTGATAAACCCATGGGCTCTTGTCATCATCGGTTTCTATGAAGGGCACAATGGCATCACTAACGGCATGTGTACCGTCATCCCCGTGTACCACAATCTCTTGTCTATCCCATTCAAATTTGACCATCTGATGCGGTGTAGAAGGCAATGCTTTGGCTGCATGGATCCAGGGTCGTCCCAATAGAAAATTATATGACACCGCCATATATATCACTTGAAATTCCATGGTGAACTCGACTGGACCAATGGTTAATTCCAGTACGATATCACCCACTATGTCAGTACCGCCCCCATCAAAACCTCGTACGCAGACACTGTTCTTGTGGATCCTATCATCAACAAACTTTAGTTTGTTCAAAGTGGCCAAAGGACAGATATTGGCACTTGACCCATTATCAATTAGTACTCGAGTGACCACCGAGTCTTCGTATTTCACAGTCAGGTAGAGTGCTCTGTTGTGTTCTGTACCCTCTACCGGTAACTCATCGTCAGAGAATGTCACTCGGTTTACTTCGAAGATCTTGTGCACTATTTTCTCCAAATGGTTCACTGAGAGCTTGTCCGGGACATGAGCTTCGTTCAGAATCTTCATTAAGGCCTGACAATGATCGTTTGAATGGATCAATAAGGATAGCAATGAAATCTGGGCTAGGGTCTTCCTCAACTGCTCTATAATTGAGTAGTCTTGTGCCTTCATATTCTTCAAAAACTCCTCTGCTTCTTCCTCAGTCACTGGATTCTTTATTGTTACAGGATTGGCCCTTCTCAATTCTGCGGGAGCAAAACACCTTCCCGAACGAGTTAACCCCTGAGCCTCACATACTTCTTCCACAACCTCCTTCCCTTTATGCATCACTGTCACTTGACTGTAGCTCCATGGCACATCTTTCTCATTTGTTATCGGCAACTGCATTACTGGCCTGATAACTACTGGTTCCACGTGGACCCCCTTCACCACCAACACTGGTTTGCTTGATACTCCCTGCAGCACTGCCCTGACTGACTTTGGCTTCTTCGCAGCAACAGACAAACCTTTCCCCACTACCACAAATGGCTTGTCATCTACCTTTCCCGACTGTACCACTGCCTTTCCACTGGTCGACCTTTCGTTAGGACTGGCGCGAATCATCATTACCATTTGTGAGGGTGTTTTAGGTTTCCCTCCTTCGTGCACTAGTTCGATCATGTGGGCCTCATGGTGCACCGGTAACGGGTTTTCATTGATGTTGGGTGCCTCTGGTGCCTGAACCTCGATCCTATTTGTGTCAATAAGATCTTGTATGGCAGTCTTCAACTTCCAACACTTCTCAGTATCATGCCCGGGAGCCCCCGAACAATATTCACAGCTTACTGCGTGGTCCAGATTTTTGGGAAGGGGATTTGGCAATTTGGGTTCAACAGGACTTAATAGGCCTATCTGCCTCAACTTGTAAAATAGAGTAGTATAGGTTTCTCCCAACGGAGTTAATGTTCTCGGCCTCTGCATCCTTTCGTTCCTGAAAGCCTGATTTCCGCGGAAGCTTGGCCCTGAAGGATTCCTGTAGGCCCTTGGTGGTGGATATGTGTTTTATGGAGGTGTCTATGTATGTTGGGGAGCCGGCGTAAGCCATTGTGGGCGAGCCGGAGGCTGTGTGTAAGTTTGGGCGTGATGGACGGAGAAATGTGGCTCTTGCGGTGGATAATAGGGTTGTGGAGGGTTGTATGGATTGTGTGGATAGTTTGGGTAATGGGGTCTGGGTTGGTAGCGAGGGGATGGACCTCTTGATCTGGACCAAGTACCTACTTCGACTGTTGCGACGTCCTCTCTCTTCTTTTTCCCGAGCGCACCTCCCGTGCCACTTTGCATAGCCTGAGTTGTGGCCTTGATCGCCGAATAACTCATTATCTTGTTGGATCTGAGTCCCTCTTCAACCATGCCACCTATTTTTACTACTTCATTGAAAGATTTACCAACTGACGTCATCAGGTGACCAAAGTAAGTTGGCTCCAACGTTTGTAAGAAGTAGTCCACCATTTCACCTTCCCTCATTGGCGGATCGACTCTTGCTGCTTGTTCTCTCCAACGGAATCTGATTTCCTTGAAGCTCTCTCCAGGATTTTTCTCAAGTTTTAACAGTGTGAGACGGTCGGGGACGATCTTAAGGTTATATTGGAAATGACCTACAAACGCTTGTGCTAGATCGTCCCAGGTATAATACCTGCTAGGATCCTGCCTCGTGTACCACTCCAATGCGGGACCGCTCAAACTTTGACCGAAATAGGCTATCAACAGCTCATCCTTTCCACCTGCCCCTCTTATCTTACTACAGAAACCTCGTAGATGCGCCATGGGATCACCATGTCCCTCATATAGATCAAATTTTAGCATCTTAAAACCTGCCGGCAATTGTAATTCGAGGAAGGAACACAGATCTTTATAAGACACACTGACTTGGCTGCCCAATCCATGCATATTCCTGAAGGATTGCTCCAGGCTTTTCACTTTACGAAGCACTTCGTCCTTCTCCGGATTCTTAGCTGGCCTCTCAGTTTCTGTCGGGAGCTGAAGGTGAGGGGTGTAAGTGTATGGCTCGGGTGCTTTGAAGGTGAGTTCAGGAGGATAGTATTGATTGTCGTGAACCTGAAACACTGGTTCATCGGATGATTTTTGCAATGTGGCGGGTGGAGGTGCCACGAAAACAGGAACAACTGGTGGAGGAGGGTTTTGTTTGGGTGTGGAAGCTTGGGGATTATAGGAAGTTTCCCCTTGATAGTATTGGGCAATGGGGAAGCTCGTTGATGGACCAGTGTAAGGGTGTTCCGGAGTCCGAGCTGGTGAAAGGGTAGGAGTAAGGGGAAGTATTGTTGGTGTTTGTCCCTTAGCCCAGGCTAGGTGCATCCCAGCTATCTCTTTTCTCAACCTGTCTACTTCCTCCTTCATCATTTGCATCTCTGTCTTTTTCTCCTCAACACTTTTATCCGAACCAGACATACTTTCCGGAATGGGCCCTTTTGATCTTGTGTGGTAATGGTAATCTGCCAGAACATTCTAACGATCTAACTGTTTTGAAATCTCTTTTTCTGGTATAAACAACAAACTTGTTAGCGTTAGAGTTTAACACATATTGCACTTTCACATTGGGGAATGCAATGTTCCTAGGCAGTTTAACCATTTCTAACATGTTTTTGCTTTGACTGCATGCGTCATTCCGGCTTATGTCCTTTCTTTATTCACTTTGCCTTTTCTTTTTATCTTTTAGTGGTGGTTGAATCTTATGTGGATTGCCTATGTATCATGTCCCCGCATGAATCAGACCGGGCGTAGTTCTGCCATAAGTAAAAATAAAGACACAATTTTGCATTTTATTACCAAAATATGCTATTACAGACTCCACACTATTAACATTGTTTGATATGAAAAGAGAATAGAGGGGTAGACAACAGACTTTTAAAAACAAACAAGTGCAGATTTGAACTAGGGATACATCAAAGCCTTGAAATTTGGTGCCCGCGAGGCATCGTTCGGCCTTTCCGCGGGCTTTGGGGCCAGGCCTCTTTGCAAGCATTTTAATTCCTCCATGATCCGGTGGACATAGCCCATGACTGAGGCAAAAAGGGTATCACGGGGAATTTCCTCACATGTTAGGAACTTCGTGGTGATGTAGTGCCCAATCTCATCGATCCTACCCCTGATTCTATCCCTTTCCATACACAGCTGTTCTATTCGTTGATTCTTTTATCCCAATACTTGAGTGTTGTCAATGAGATGATCTTGGAACCTCTCCATTTGTTCTTCCATTCGGGCTATTGAATCATAGCAGCGCTCCCTGTCCGTTCTAGCATCTCGGGCTTGTTTAAAGACCCAATCTCTGAGAGTGGAATTTGTTTCTCTTAATATTGCAATGCTCCCTTCATAATCCCTTCTCACTTGCCATAGATTCTTTTTCCGCGTTGCTGCACCTTTTGCCCATCTGGCCTGCATTCTTGCTATGCTAGCCTCGGATCTTTCCAAGTCTTTTCGGCTTTCAATGACCTGATTCCTTAACCTTGCTATCAGCCTTTTATCGTACCTGCTTCTCCGTTGGTTGTCGGCATCCATTTTCATTTTTCGGATTTGAGCTTTGAGGATCTCGCTTTCCCGGGCTAATTTGTTCTTTTCTCCTTCATCGGCATCAACCTGCACCTTGTTCTCAAATTTCAGATCCTTAATCTGTTTTTTCAGCTTGCCTATTTCGGCCCGGTATTCCCGCTCTTTGGCCAACCAGTCCCACGATTCTTGCGACGCCTCAATGAACTCATGAATGTGGGCTTTTTTGGCTAGTCATTCTGGCTCATCTCTTACAGCATCTCTCTTCCTGTACCAGGCGATATAAGCCGGTGAAACTTCACCTCAGGATAGGTCGCGCACTCGAGTGCTTACCGTTAAATATTGGCATTTATTCCATATAGAACGAACAACTTCTTCATGAAAATGGCCGTTGATACCAACCTCGATTGCATAAATACTGAGATCTTCATCTGGATGTACCACCTGACACCTCCCTAACTGTCTCATCACCCGGTAAGGCGCATAAGGCTGAATGCCTCAGAGTCCCATTAAGAGGAAGTAAGGACCCGTGACGGGCATGTATACAATTTCTTCAACAGGAAGCCAACCCAATGTCCACCCTATTTGTGCTGCTGTGATGGTGCGAAGGCAAGATACCCAGTCTTCAGACCCTTCTGGCAATTTGAGCCCTGAAACCCTCGTGTTATATCCTTCAATGCAACCTTCGTTTGTAGATCTACAACTCATATGCTGAGGATGATGACACAAGTGCTCGATCATCCACATTTGCAATAACAAGTTGCATCCTTCGAAAAAATCTGCCCCGGCTTTACAGGCTGTGAGAGCTCGGTATATCTCAGACACTATCGTAGGGGCTAGCGTGCTTTTGTTGTTGATAATTAGGACCTTGACGACTCCAGCCACCTTTAAATCAATATTTCTGTCTTTCCGAGGAAACACCTCAATGCCCAAGAATGCTACCATGAAGGCGAACCGCCTATGTTCATCCCATTTTGTCCGATTCCCTCTGCTGCAAACCCCGCTTTCCAGATCGTCGAACCCTCCTATATGACCATACCTCTGGTATATGAACTGTAAAGTAGAAAAACCCCTATCCAATTCAGAGTACGAGACTCCCTTACTTATCTTCAACAGATCCATGAACTTGTGCGAATTAACGGCTCTTGGTGCAATCAGATATTTGTGCCTTAGCCCCTCAGTAATGTCCATATATCCTGCTACCTCTTCTAAGGTTGGGGTGAGTTCAAAATATGAGAAGTGGAATACGTTGTGGGTCGGGTCCCAAAATGTAATCAAGGCCTTTATGATGACACATCTGGGTCTGACGTTCAACAAACTGGTGAGATCTCCCAGATGTAGTTTGATCTTATCTTGCTCTGACTTTTCCAAATCCTCCCACCACAAGCGCAACTCCAAAGGGATCTTGCTCCTAACTGTTACCGGCAAACTTGGACTCGGGCTCATTCTGTATGTTTGTTTGGGGAGATTAACACTCATTGGACTCAAAGAAAGAATAAACTAAAATTGACACATATTAAAATAAAACTCCGGTCTTGTCAATACGACCTGTCAGTACTTCGAAGAAGATTTAAAGGTTGTGTTTTACCAACCGGACAAAACATTGAAAATGACCAAAAGTGGCTATTTTCGCAAAAACAGCCTTCCGGCGTCTTTTTAGGGACATTCGACTATTTTTACAAGAATGGAATCACCCAACTTATTTATGACGAAAGATTAAAATTTTTGACATTTTTTTTGGCTATTTTTGCAAAAAGGGGAAGTTGGACCCGATGAGGGCTGCCTACGTATCTCACATCCTGTGAGAATCAAACCGGCGTAGTTCGGGCCACGACCAATAAACTAATTCTGACAACAAGACTTGTTTAAATAAATTACACTAAAAAGAACATTTTTTTTTCTTTTCACAAAATTTTAGCAGAGTTTGCCGGTAACTCAGAATTATCTCTCTACACTGCTATTTTTTTTCCAGAAGCCGGTCAGCACGCAAGTCTGCGGCAAATAAATGCATAAAACACACAGGATGCAGCAGGATGGTCTTTTCATTTCAGGTTGCTTGTCCTAGACGGACCCAACCCCTGTGTTGAGTCCCCTAAGTCAAATGCACATGAAGCAAATAAGCGTTCCTACTAGGGATCCGGCATGAGGTTTTGTTATACTAGGTTTATCCTGGGTGTTTGTTCTAGACCTGGCTTACCCGAGCGGACAACTCGAGCCGAGGATGAGAACTGCGTACCGGTAACCAAAAGATCATCCAGTTTTGCAACTCCTTCGAATCCTCGTTCTATTTTGGGATAGGACACTAACAGAAAGAAGTCATGACCAGCGTGCACTCATCAAGAGAGAGAAAAGAGGGATTTTCGTAGCAGTTTATATATACAGTTCAGATAATATCAAAGCGGTAAAAGAAACATTTTGCACATTAAGCCCAACAGAGTCGCCAGAGCTGTCACACCTCCTTTTTCGCCCGCGCCGCCCGCAAAAGGGACGCGGAAGGGAGTTTATTCCAATTAAAGGACAATCGAAACGAGATTTATTTATTTATTTCAGAGTCGCCACTTGGGAGATTTATGGTGTCCCAAGTAACCGGTTGAATCCCGAATCGAGGAAAAGAATAACTCTGTTTAACAGTCTGCGCACCAGAAATCCGGATAAGGAATTCTGTTAACCCGGGAGAAGGTGTTAGGCATTCCCGAGTTTCGTGGTTCTAGCACGGTCGCTCAACTGTCATATTCAGCTTGATTATCTGATATAATACATGTTGAACATATGTGCGAATTTTAACTTTTAACCGCTTTTATCATTATTATTATTATTTTTTTATCGAGAATTGCAACCTCGTGAAAATATATCTCAAACCACGTCACAGTCAATGTACCCGTGGTCGTCGACACACTTCGACTCCGTTGAGATTTGGATTTGGGTCACATAAATGTGCACCTGAGTATAGGAAAATAACATTATTAAATACGCGCCTAAAGACTAACGCATTGCTATTATTTTGGTTAGGGCCGTGAAATTTACTAAACGGCCCGTCCCAAAATCTAAGTATTTAAAAAAAAAAAATTATTGAGGGCCCTGCAATTTTGTATTTATTTTTGGCAAAGCACGCCTCATTTATTTTAAGGATATCCTAAAATGACTACATTTCTATTAAATTCGTCTCTAAAATAAAAGAGAAAAAATCCTAATTAATTACATGCTTAAAAACGTAACATATTAAATGCTAGATTAAGACAAATGTTAACGGAAAGGAATATTACTAAAATTGAAATTATAAATAAAATACGGAATCGACAAATAATATATTCAAAAGAAACTAATTATCCTATAACTAGATTAAACTCGCATTGTTAGATGACTTGAACCGTTGGAATTAATTATTTACAACTATTTGAAACTAGAATCAATCTTAATTACTAATGCATATTCGAAAATTTATTAAATTTAAACATTAACTCGTCTTGTTTGAACTCAAATCATGCCATAATGCCTAATTCGCGAAATTAATTTAAATTCATGCTTTAACTAAATTTAGATACATGTTCATGATTAACCTAATGTTGACAATATTAAAACCTCTATAGCTAGTGAACTTAATCAGGTTTGCCAAGCCGATTCACTAAAGACCAACTTATGTTATTTTCCTCTTATTCCAATTATTAAACAGTTTGACAGTAATGAGCATGCTTAAATATATACTACCTAATAATCAAGTTAAAGCAAAGTATTATTTAATACATCACTACAAGATGCCTAGTTATGCAAAGCGACAGAAATTTACAGAATAATAATACATGAAATAGCCTAAATACAATTAGTAAAAGAAACAAAGAAAAAACTAAATTAAAACATCAAAGTTCCATTCTTCATATGTATTCATGCTTTCACATTTAAGCTTACAATATGCCAAAGTTACAGTTGTGTACCTGGTATTGCCAATACAAGAAGAAGAAGGTCAGCAAAGTAGAAACAACACAGCAACAACAAACAACCAGTAGCAGTAATGCAATAGCCCAGAAACAGAGTTTGAAAACCGGTGGAGCAGTAACCCAAAAACCAACCAGACTTAGGAAAAACCAAGCGAAGACCCAAAAATCCCAATAACTCTCACATGCAGGACAGAATGAACCCAAAAAAAGACAGAAGAGGCAATGGGATAATTCTGATTTTCTGTTCTTTAAGACTCGAAGTAGAACACTCTCAAACTACTGACTCTCTATGATTTCTGAAAATCAGTCCTTTTCTCTCAATCCTCAACTCTCAAGATTAAAAGTCTGTTTTATCTCCTCTTTAGTTCTGAAATTTCTATCTCCAAATTCAGTCCCCTTTTAAGTGTCAAATGAGTCCTCTTTTATACCCAAAGCAAGACTCCTCCTTTTCTTTTTACCTATTTCCTTTTTACTTTTTAAACTATTATTACTACCCATTTTTACCTCTTTTACTTTACATCATTATGTCTTGTTCCCCACTACCACTTAAATAAATATATTAGATTCCCACTACCATATGTCTTGTTCCCCACTATAATATTTTACTATTATTAGAGCTTAGTGGACAGAGCACTTAAATTAAATAAATCTGCAATTGGTTAATTCTCGTATTACCCCTAAAACTACTGTTACTGCCCTGATTCAAAAAATCTGTTCAAACTTCAAAAATTATCTAAGAACTAAAATCAGATTACCAGCTATAACCAATTCACCTAATCAATTAACTAAAATATAGCAGCTATAACCAATTCTTAATCAAATTCAATCAACAAATTCAAACTAAATGATGAACAACAAAGAAACAACTGGAATTATTTTGACTGAACAATATATTTTAACAACAAACCTACTTTCAGATTCAACAACAATAACAAACAAGTATATTCAAATCACTGAGCTCAAATTCAAATTAAACTTAAACAGAACAAATAAACAGATTCAAATCACCAAACTCAATAATCAATTGAACCTCAAACTAAATCTAACAATATTACAACCAAGATGAAGGATTCAAGTTATTAAACTAACACACTTCTATATTAAAACTAAATTCTTTTAAATGAATAAAAACAAACTGAAGAAATAATCAAGAAATCATAAACCACAAACAAGAAAGAAACAAACATATACTGATTTCAGATCCGAGAATATCAAGCAAAATATGGACAAAAATGAAACTTAAACCAACTAACCGGATCGGAACAACGACGAACTCGAACGGAAACCAATCTGCCTGAAAACTTTGAAACCAAAACAACTCGAATCTGCCTGGATATTTTGTATATTTTTCGGTTGATTTCAGGCGATGAAACTGGACGACGAAGACGACCACGAACTGGACGACGAAGACGACCATGAACTGGTTTTGGGTTGGGTAGAGGTGTTTTGGGCCTAAATTTAGAATTGAAGAAGAGACCCAATTACGATTTTCTTCTATTTTTTGTTCTCTTTTCTTTTACTAATTAATAAAACTAAAATGCTAAAATTAAATTATAAAAACCAAAATTATCTTAAAATACTAATTAACTCCTAATAATAATTATCACACAAAATTAAACATCAATTAAAATAAAATCACACAATTTGGACATTAATGCTAAAAATGCAAAAAATACATATTTTTGTGATTTTCCATTTTTGTATAACAAACTTGATTACTCCTAATTGTATAATTAAATCCTAAATGCAAATGCGACATATTTTTTGTATTTTTTATTACTTTAACAAATAAACATGTCATACAAATAATGCAAAAAATCCAAGGAAAATAACAGAAAATTCACAACAATTGCAAACAAATTAAAAATTATTTTATTTTGAATTTTTTGGGAGTAATTCATATGTAGGGCAAAAATTACATGCTCACACACCTGAATCTCAACACATCAACAACAACCTTGTTAGTGGTTAGGGCTTTAACAGATTGGTAATCGCATATTTGGGGAATGAATGCACCTAAGCAGTTAACCGTCTCTATTATGTATTTGATCGGTTGCATGCGTCATCCCGGCCTTTTCTTGCTTTCAATTGCAAATTTCCCCCTTTTCTTTTCTTTTCTTTTCCTTCCTTTCACTCTTGCCTCTATTCTCTCTTTGTTTTTATTCTCTCTTGATTTCTTATTTCTCTCTTTTCCTTCTTGTTTTTCCGCTCTTTTTCTTTTCTTTACTCTCTTGTTTTTCCTCTTATTTTCTTTCTCTCTTTTTTATTTGGTTACAGTCGAATCCTATGGAGATTGCCTACGTATCATGACCCCGCATGAATCAGATCAAGCGTAGTTCTTGGAGATAAAAAAAATAATAAAAGATTTTTCGAATTTTCAAATTTTTTCATAACAAAAAACTAACAGATTCTGATGAAAGACGAAATACAGACTCAAAAAACAAACAACCCACATACTCTAATAAAAGAAATACAGACTCCAAGACAAACTGACAAACTGACAAACTTTAACGGAAAGAAAATACAGACTCAAGAAATCACGAATACATCAGTGCCTCAATTGACCCCGGGACCCGCAGGGCATCATTCAGCCTTACTGCGGGCCGACTCGCTAAATCCCTTTGGAGGTGTGAGATCTTCCATTACCCGGCGAACAAAATCATCACAATAGTGAAGAACATAGATCTAGTCATATCCTCACATCTACTGCACTTCATCGCGATGTAGTTGGCAATCCTTTTGACTCGCTCTCTTATGACACCCTTCTCTTGCAACAAACGCCCAATCTGTTCGGTTCTGGCTTCCAAAGTTTGTTCGGCTACCTGGTTCTGCTCTTGGAGTTGTTTCAAGTCTCTTTCTAGCCGTGCCATTGCTGCATAACACTGTTCCCTTTCAGCCTTGAAGTCTTTTGCCTGTTTGATCATTTTGTTTTCTGTGTCGATGACCCTTTTCTTTAATCCCACGACCTCGTTGTCGTACTTTTCTTTCAACTGCTTAACCAGGTGTGCTCGTTCATCTACGTTTTTAGTCAATTGCTTTCGAGCCCTGGCTAGTTCACTTTCTGCTTTGTCCAAATCGAAACTGTAGTCATTCACTTTCTGCCTCAGGTTATTTATGAGCTTCTCATCTTTGGCACTTCGGGCGGGGTTTTCTGCTGCTATTTTCATTTTCTAAATTTGGGCTCGAAGGGCCTCATTTTCTTTGGCTAGCCTTTTCTTTTCTCCTTCGTCCGCCGCGACTTGCAATCCACTCTCGAATTGAAGCCCTCTGACTTGATTTTCCAATTTTCCTATTGTGGCCCTGTACTCATTCTCCTTAGCCAACCAAGACCACTATTCTTGCGACGCCTCAACGAATTCCTGAATGTGAGGCTTTTTGGCTGGTCTTTCTGGTTTGGCCCTTGCAGTGTTCTTCTTTCTATACCAGGCAAGATAGGTGGGTGAGACTTCGCCTCTAGATAGGTCACGCATTCGAGTGTTCACCGTCAAATACTGGCATTCATTCCAAATAGAATGAATTGTTTCTTCATGAAATTGGCCGTCGTAACTAATCCCGACCGCATAAACACTAAGATCTTCATCTGGGTGTATCACCTGACACCTTCCCAACTGTCTCATCACCCAGTAAGGAGCGTAGGGCTGAATACCTCGCAGACCCATTAGGAGGAAGTAAGGACCAGTGGCGGGCATATACACAATTTCTTCAACAGGAAGCCAACTCAATGTCCATTCTATTTGTCCCGCAGTAACGGAATGAAGGCGGGATACACAATCTCCAAACCCCTCTAGCAGCTTGAACCCCGAAGTCCTTGTGTTAAACTCTTTAATGCAACTTTTCACTGTGGACCCGTAACTTATATACTGAGGGCGATGACACAGGTGCTCGATCATCCATATCTCTAATAGCAAATTGCATCCCTCGAAGAAATCTGCCCTAACTTTACAAGCTGTGAGAGCTTGGTATATCTCAGACACCATCATAGGGGCAAGAATGCTTTTACCGTTGGTAATCAGAACTTTGACGACTCCGGCCACCCGCAAATCGATATTCCCGTATTTTCGGGGGAACACCACAAGGCCTAGGAAAGCTACCATGAAGGCGAAGCGCCTATGCTCATCCCATTTTGTTCGGTTTCCTCTTCTACAAATCCCGCTTGCCGGATCGTTGAACCCTCATACATGCCCGTACCTTTGATATATAAAACGTAGAGTAGAAAAACCATTCTCCAACTCGGAATACGGGACTCCCTTGCTTATCTTTAGCAAACCCATGAACTTGTGAGAGTTAACTGCTCTTGGAGCGATCAAATACTTATGTCTCAGCCCTTCAGTACTTCCCATATAGCCTGCTATCTCTTCCAAGGTTGGGGTAAGTTCAAAATCCGAAAAGTGAAATACGTTATGGGCCGAGTCCCAAAACAAAACCAAAGCCTTTATGATGTCTCCTCTAGGTCTGATTTTCAACAACTCGGTGAGACCTCCCAAATGTAGATTGACTTTATCATGCTCCGATTTTTCCAGATCCTCCCACCACATATGCAACTCCAAAGGGATCTTGTTCATGACTGCTATCGGCAAACTCGAACTCGTGCTCATTCTGCGCATTTATTAGGGTGGTTAGGCAAAAATCAAGACTCATTTGACTCAAAGACAAAATTGACACTTTTTTTTCTTTTTTTTTTCAAATTAAAAATAAAATTCAGTTTTGCAAATACGGCCTTTCAGCACCTCAAAGACGAAGATTTTAAGACTGTGTTGGCTAACCAGCGAAAACCTTGAAAAATGACCACATGCGGCTGTTCTTGCAAAAGCAGCCTTCCGGCGCCCTTTTAGGGACATTCGGCTATTTTTGACAAGAATGGCATCACCCTAATTATTTTCAAATAAAAGTAAAATTTTGTTCTTTTGGGCTATTTTTGCAAAAAAGGGAAGTTGGACCTGATGAGGGTTGCCTACGTATCCCACATCCGGTGAGAATCAAACTGGCATAGTTCAGGCAAATAAAACAGACTATTTTTGAAAACCAAACTTTCTTCATTTTTCAATTCATTTCTCTTTTTTTTTTTCAAAAATTCGGCAGAGTTTCAGCGCTATTTGGACACTGGTTTCTCTTTAAACAGATGATTCACTCCCTTAACCATCTACACTGCTATTTCTTTCCCAAATTCTCTCCTTTCATTCCAAAGCCGGTCAGCATGAAAATCCGGAGCAAATAAATGCGCAATTAGCAAATGTTTAACCAAAAAATAGAATTTCAGTCAAAGCTAAAATTTAGAAGAACGCGGGTTACTGATAATTAAAAGAATATGTAGAAGAGAGTAATTTGGAGTAACCAGAGTGTAATCAAGAGAAAAACAAGTGAATCAAAGTATATTCCGATTGTGTCTTATGTTTACAAGTGACGAGATACCTCCCTTTTATAGGTATCTTGAAGATATGTGTTTCCTCTAAATCATAATGAGGCTATTATGAATAATTAAAGACATTGAATGCTACGTTACACAATCATTGTAATCAATACAAATTCTCTAACGTATCCAGTATTTAATGCCTGTCGAATTCCATATTTGCACTCTTTATTATGGTCAGATCCGTTCCTTTTGATAAATGATTTAAATAGGTACGGGCGCTGAATCCTTCAAATGTCCTCCCGTGCCTCTTCCTTTGCCTTTGCTCGTTTTTACTGCTGCCCGTACCTCTTGACTAATTATAATTCTTTGACTATTTGACCACTCCACGTGTCTCAACATGTCACTTACATATATAAATGCAATTTTTCCCAATACAGATAGTCCCCCCACTTTCCATTTATTCATCAATTGAATATTTGGGAAGTGGATTTTATTAAAACGAGAATTTTTGTCACCATTAATGCTATGACAAAATTGACGTTTCACTTGTCACTTCCATTTAATATTTCATGCACGTGTCAATTTTCTGCAGTTTTTGCAGCCTTTTTCAAGGTTTTTTTGGTTCCACTATTAACGAAGTGCCAGTAATCATAATTATGGTCTTTCCACCTCCACACTTTTACCTTTGGCGGTTGCTTATCGGTATAAATATAATTTTTTCCCTTGTCTTTTATCACATAAAGCTTATGGAACACTTATTTCTCCAAATCTCTGTCGACTTCTTCCTTAGATCATTCCTCTTCGATATGTCTTCTCCAAGCCTTAACCCTGAGAGAGTTTCCATTACTGACTCCTTTCCCATTGCCCCTGTTAGGCACAAAAGGGGAGGTAGACTTCGTAGTTTAGGATTTTCTCGAGGAGGTGGTTCGTCTATGCCTTCTTCTGGTTTTGGTCCTTCCTCTAAAACCAGAGGTTCCCTTTCTCAAAAATCTTCTTCTAGGGGTAAAGATCATTCTGAACCTTTACGCGAACCTTTAGTAGATGAGATAGTCCCTTCAGATTTATCTTTTTACCATGACAAAGAATCTCTTAGAAAACCAGGTTTCCGCATTAGATCGTGTCGATGCTTACCCTACTCAAATTACAGAGGTTTTGACTCCTGTGGTTCGTAAGGACTGTCATTGGAGTAATGATTTTCCCATTATTATCCCTAATCCGAATCAGAGAATTACTTCCTATTTAACTGGGTTCTTTTTGTTTACACTTACCCTTTTACTTTAGGGTTTAGACCAGCAATCGACCCAGTCATTCCTGAATTTTGCCATTTCTTCAATGTCTACTTGGGTCAAATTGGCCCAATAATATGGAGGGCAGTTGCCTGTTTAAGGCATTTAGCCACTAGAGCTGAAGCTCCTTTTACTTTCCCTAACTTGATTCATCTTTACCCACCTAGGCTTTTTTGTAATGGTGTTTTTACACTAGTAGCCAGGAGTAAGAAGGTTTTGGTGAGCCTTGAAGATGACAAGGATCGTGGATGGTATGCCCGATTTGTTGCTTCCCCCACTGTTGGTTTAGTGGGTGAAGATAATGTTCCCTTCTCTGAGAAGTGGAATTTTGCACGTAGGTCTTTTATCCCTCTTGTACCTTCTTCTTTCAAGTTTATCAGCTTTTCTAATTTTACCCCCCCCCCCCCCTTGCCCTTTTTTTAGCAACCATGAGAGTTGTGGGGGATGTTCTCAATTTCCGTGGTTGGGTAGATAAATTGCTGAAAATCATGCCAATGGACGGTAGATCTTAAAAAACACTTTCTAACCATTTTGGTAGGAAGGTAAAGACTCATGGTAAGAGTTCACATTTTGTTCTTTTCATGCCTATATTCTCCTTTATTGTTTTAACTTTTATCCTTCTTTTTGTCAGGATTTGCTATTCGAGGGGTTACTGCTGAAGCAGTTGCAGCCTCTCGTGTCTCTTCGGGGACTCGTACACCTTCGGGAACCCGTATCTCTCTAGAGAGAGCCCAAGAAATAGTCTTGGGTTCCTCTTCTGCGAAAAGGAAGGTTGCTGAAGAGGAAAATTCTGAAGAAGAGGAAAATGAGAGTTCCTTGGTAACGAGGCCACGAGTTAGGAGACGCATCATTTCCGATGACGAAGCTGAAGTCTCGATTTCTTTTACCGAACCTGTTGAAACCCCAATAATAATTCTTGATGATGACGTCACTCCCTACGATACTCGTGAGTCTATCGACCAACTTTTCGTAAGTGGATTTGGTCGTGAAGATGTTGGGCCTGTTTTAGACTAAGTACCTTTATCGTCTTTTTCACTACCCGTGTTTGTGATTCCTTCTTTACCGGCCCCAACTATTTCCGTTCCTTCTTCTACTACTCTTACCTCTTCTCCGACTCCTCCTTTGACTATTCCCCCTCCTATAGTTCATCATACTGAAATAGGCTCTTCAAGTAGAAGTGCCGCTATGTGGCGAGTAACTATTGAAATTCCTGCTGAGAACAGCCTTTTGAGAAAGTCAGGTCAGACGGATGTATGACTGGAGCTTCTTATTGGCCCAATTAAAAAAGCAAAGCTGGAGAGCCACAGTTCCTTGACTTTAATGAATGATATCGTGCATGCCACTCTGAAGGTATTTTCCTTCTCTCCCTTTTTTACTTTGCAAAATTTTTCATCTTTGAGATTCTTATTTCTTCCCTTTTCTTTTTTAGGCTAATCTCATCGGCACAAAGTTGATGAAAAGAATTGCTCCTTTGGAGAAGATAGCACGCGACTCTCAATTGGAATCAACCAATTGGAAGGAGCAATTTGAGAGTGCTCAGCTTGATATAAAGAGCTTACAAGAGAACAAGAATACCTTAGAGCAGCGAGTACGGGCTTTAACTTCAGAATTGGCGGTTACAAAAGTTTCTTCACACCAAGCAGAGAAAGACAAAGAGCATCTCGAGTCCTCCTTCTCAGAGAAGCTATCTAAAGCTAGTGAAGATATCAGAGAATTAAAAGCTCTTTTAAATCAAAAGGAAGTTTACTCTGGGGATCTGGTGCAAAATTTGACTCAAGCACAGCTCCGCCTTGGCTGAAAATGAAGAGCTAAAAAATGAGATCGTTGCTTGGGAAAAGGATTATGAGATCCTTGAAGAAAAATCTGTTGTTGAGGCAAGTTGGACTTTTTTGAATTCCCGTCGTGATACCCTACTTGAAGCTGGCCAAGAAAACTTCAACCTAGAGTTGGAGTTAGCTAAAATCAACGAAACCATTGAAAAGGCTCAACAGACTCAGGATTTCCATTCTCCCGTGGATGAAGTTCCCGTGGCTGAAGCTCTTATGAATGTTGATGCTGATACTGGTATCATGACTATTTCAAACCCAATCGAGCCCGTTGCTGCAAGCCAAGTTGAAACCGCGCTTGCTGATGCACCTGCCCAAATTGAGCCTGCTGCTATCGACGTTCCTGCCTCAATACCACAAACTTCTTAGTGACCAGTTTTAATCATTCAAATGATTTTATTTTTGTTTTGATATTGGAAGATTGTAATCAAACCCTTAACTTCGTCAGTCCCCAAGTCTTTTAATGGGGTAATCTAAACAATTTCGTAGTTTTATGACTAAGTTCGAACTTAGTCTTAGATTTGTTTTACATATTAAGAAGTTTTTTGTCTTAAACTTCTGCTTGCTTTATTCTCGCCTTTATTTTTAAGGACTTACAGAATAATTTGCATTTTTGTTTTCCGAAAAATGCTTTTGTTAACCTCATGATTAATTTAAACATGAGTTTTATAAAAGAGGGCCCTTTTATATTCCAATACTTAATGAAGAAGACGTCTCAACTTCATAGTGGTATTATCATACGACAAAAGAAATAGGAATACACATGTTTCTCTGAAATAACTTTGAGAAGTTGTTATTTTTGATCCTTGTTTAGTTCCGAATAAAACTTTACATGTATTTGAATTACATCTATAACTTTCTCGTAACTGTTTTTCTTGTAACATATTTAAAAGAAGAATAATAGGCACGGAGTTTTTCCTAATAACCCGTTTTAGTACATAGCCTTTACCCTAACTATAGTGAGGTTTTTCTTTGGCCTTAGCTCGTGGCTTTATGACTTTTACTCTGCACTTGACTCTTTCAGCCTTGATTTTTCCTTAATCTTCTTTGCTTTCTTTATACACATCTCCGTGTATATTATGTAGTCCCCCAAGTGTTTGAGTGTTGAAGTATGAAGCCTCGAGCACTTGATAGTTTCTCTCATTTGGTCCTTTTCCTGAAAAGTAAAAACATACGGGACTCGGAGGGACGATATAGATAAAGACTGCATAACCCGTTTGCATTTCTATCAGAATAATTGTAACCCTAGGCCAGGAATTTTAGGTTACTCCATGTGCCTTGCAGGTCATGACTCATTATTTAGTACGGGTTAGCGTTTTGCCTATCATCTAAAATCGTTAGTAAAATTTTAACAATTCAAAAATGAGATTTAAAATGGTTATACCTGACTGTGGATTTTCCTTAGAAATAGTATCTCTTTAAATGAACAGCATTCCAATGCGAAGGTAGTATCTTGCCATCCATTGTCTCTAGTTCATATGCTCCTTTTCCTGCAATATCACACACTCTGTAGGGTCCTTCCCATGTTGGACTTAATTTCCCTGTGTTAGCTACCTTTATAGAATGAAAAACCTTTTTAAGCACGAAGTCCCCAATTTTGAAGAACCTGACGTGCTTTTCTATTGTAGTATCATTCTATGACTTGCTTTTGGGCTGCCATTCTTATTAAAATAGCTTCTCTCTGCCCCTTGAGTAAATTTAGGTTGACCTGCATCTTCTCGTCATTAGACTCTTGTGTCACCTGTGTGAACCGTGTACTTGGTTCCCCTATCTCAACTGGAATTAAAGTCTCAGCTCCATAAACCAATGAGAACGGTGTTTCACCTGTACTTGTTTTTGCAGTTGTGCGATAATCCCATAAAACTCCAGGTAACACTTCATGCCAGTTTCCTTTTGATTCCTCTAGCTGTTTCTTTAAATTGTTGATAATGACTTTGTTCGTTGATTCTGCCTGTCCATTACCCACCGGATGATAGGGTGTTGACGTAATCCTTTTAATCTGTCAGCTTTGAAAAATTTTCGTGATCTGAGCTCCAATAAACTGAGGACCATTATCACATACGATCTCCTTTGGTATGCCGAATCGACATATGATATTCCGCCAAATAAAGTCTCTTACTTCCATTTCTCGCACCTGTTTGAATGCACCTGCCTCTACCCATTTAGTAAAATAATCAGTGAGAACAAGCAAAAAATTTACCTGTCCTTTTGCTTGCGGTAATGGACCTACGATATCCATTCCCCATTTCATAAATGGCCATGGTGCAATGACCGGATGTAATAATTCCGCAGGTCTATGCATATTGTAACCGTACCTCTGACATTTATCACATTTGTCCACGAAACGTTCTGCCTCCTCTTCCATTTTAGGCCAGTAATAACCTGCTCTAATTAAGGTTCTTACTAGTGATCTTCCACCTGCGTGATTCCCGCAATGACTCTCGTGTATTTCTCTCATTACATACTCTATTTGCGAAGGTCCAAGGCATCTTGCTAAGGGTCTACCAAATATTTTACGATATAGATTGTCTTGTTTTAAGCAGTACCGAGCGGCCTGCCTTCGAAGTGCATAAGCTTTTTTCTTGTCATCAGGGACAGTTCCATACTGCAAAAAAGCAACAATTTCGTTCCTCCAATCCCAGGTTAAGTTATTAAAATTTACCTCATTCGCATCAGTATCAAGAACTGAATGAATTAATTGTATCACTGAGGCATTTGCATCGTTTGCCACGTCGGCCGCTGATGTGAGATTTGCTAGGGCGTCTACTTCAAGATTTTCGTCCCTGGGTATTTGTCTAATCTTCCAATCTTGAAATTGTTTTATCAATTCCCGTACCTTTTCCAAGTACTGTTGCATCCTTGCTCCCCTGGCTGTATAAGTCCCCAGCATTTGATTAACTACGAGTTGTGAATCACTCTTGATTATAATCTGATTTATGCCAAGTTCCCGTGCCAGTTCTAAACCTGCAATCATAGCCTTATATTCTGCCTCATTGTTAGTTATGGAATGACATTTAGTAGCTTGCCGAATGGTTTCACCCGTAGGTGGTACCAATACTATCCCCAAACCTGCTCCTCTCACGTTAGATGAGCCATCAGTGAATAAAGTCCAAGTTCCTGGGTTAGCTCTATTGAACACCTGTAATTCTTTTTCTGCTTCTAACTGTATTCCCTAACTAAAATAAGCCACGAAATCAGCTAATACTTGCAATTTTATAGCAGTTCTAGGTTGGTATGCAATTTTGTATTCACTTAACTCTATTGCCCACTTAGCTAACCTACCTGATAACTCATGCTTATGTAATATGTTACGTAAAGGGTAGGTAGTTACCACAACGATAGGATGACATTGAAAGTAAGGTCTTAACTTTCTAGATGCCATGATTAACGCAAGTGCAAGTTTTTCTAACTGAGGATACCTCGTCTCTGCATCTAACAAAGATTTACTTACATAATAGATCGGTGATTGTTTACCTTGATCTTCTCGGACCAAAACAGCACTTACCGCCACCTCCGAAACAGCAAGGTAGAGGAGTAGCTTTTCCCCAGCCTTTGGTTTTGCCAACAAAGGTGGATTTGATAAGTACGTTTTCAAATTCCTAAGTGTTTGTTGACATTCACCATTCCATTCAAAATGATCCTGCTTCTTAAGAGATGAGAAGAATTTAAAACACTTCTCTGATGATTTAGAGATGAATCTTCCCAAGGCCGTAATTCTCCCCGTTAATCTTTGAACTTCTTTCTTGTTTGAAAGTATGTCAGGGATTTCCTCATTGGCTTTAATCTCTGATATGTTGCACTTGCATTCTTTAGACCAAAGGGCATTACTTTATAACAATAAGTCCCCTTGTCTGTGATGAATGAAGTTTTTTCTTCATCTGCCGGATCCATTTTAATCTGATTATAACCTGAATATGCATCTAAAAAACTTAACAATTCGTGACCTGCAGTTGCATCAATCAATTGATCTATGTGTGGTAGTGGAAAAGAATCTTTAGGGCAGGCTTTATTAAGATCTGTATAATCTACACAAACCCGCCACTTACCGTTTTTCTTTGGAACCACAACAGTATTGGCTAACCAATTAGGATATTTTACCTCTCGAATGGAACCAATTTTTAGCAATTTTTGGACTTCTTCTTGAATCACCTGATTCTTGAAAGTTCCCTGCTTTATTTTCTTTTGCTTCACAGGAGGATATGACGGATCTTCATTTAGTTTATGAGTCATCACCTCCGGTGGAATTCCTGTCATGTCAGAGTGGAACCAAGCAAATCAGTCAATGTTAGTTTTCAAAAATTCAATTAACTTACCTTTCATTCCTTGGTCAAGATTAGCTCCGACATAGACTTTTTTATCAGGCCATTGAACGAATAACACGACAGGTTCTAATTCCTCTATCGTTGTTTTGATATCTTTATTCTCCTCTGGTTCTTGAATGGTATCAGGCCTTGAGTCTATATCTATTCGCGCTTGTTCAGTTGAGGTTTGTGTTGTGTTGTCCTCAACTGCCTTCTGTGATTGCTATTTGCCTCCACTTCTCGTGCTTGTATCTGCAATGGAGTTAATAGCCCTGGACGTATGTTGATCTCCGCGAATTTGACGAATTCCCCATGGCGATGGAAATTTGATAACTTGATGCAAGGTTGAAGGAATAGCATCCATTTCATGGATCCATGGTCTTCCCAGAATCATGTTGTAAGCCATTTCCATGTCTACTACCTGGAACTTTGTATCTTTGACGACCTCTTCAACAAAAGTGGTGAGTGTTACCTCTCCTTTTGTGACGATACTGGAATTATCAAATCCAGATAGAGTATGCGCCTTTGGTATTACTCCATCTTCAGCTTGCATCTCACGTAGCACTCTTAGCAAAATAATGTTCACAAAACTACCTGGATCAATCAAAACTCGTTTCACATTAGTATCATGCACAATTAAAGATATTATCAGTGCATCGTTATGAGGGATTAATACACCATCTGTATCTGCATCATTGAATGTAATATTGCCTTCTTCTAGAACATGCCGCACCCGTTTCCCTTAGGTAATAGTTACTTTGGAAGTTTTGTTAGCTGCAGTATATGACACACCATTGATGTCTTCACCCCCACTTATAACGTTAACAGTTATTTTGGGAGAAGGTGGTTTTGGAGGCTCCTGCCTGTTCTTCATGTAAGCTTGCTTGCCTTTCTCGCTGAACAACTCAGTAAGATATCCTTGTTTTAATAAATGATCAACTTCACTTTTGTAAAAATCTGCAATCTGCTGTTTTATGACCCAATGGTCAGGGTTGCGCCTGTTTGGATTCGATCTCATTTCCTTTGGCCATCGAACCTTATCTCCCACGCTTCTCAAAACAGCTACGGGCTCGGAGGTGCTGACGTTGAAGTTGTAACCTCCGAATCTCACTTTTAAATTTCTATCATCATCCCGTGACTCATAGTTGTTTTGCTCATTCCTAAATCTTGATGAAGAACCTGATTCTCTGTTTCTTAATCTGTGATCATGCCTTTGATTATCTTGTTTTGACCGCGAGTCTTTCCCCGCAGGTCCTATATAGGGCTCGTACCTATTTTTACCGGATCTTTTTTCGTTCTCTACATATCTTGAACGTATACTTTCTTCTTTTTGAGATCGGGGAATAGTATCTTCCTCAATCCTCAACTTCGTGTTATACTTGTTATAAACATCATTCCACGTTGTAGCTGGGAATTCTCGAAGGCTTTCCTAGCTATAGCTGCCCAGTTATCAGGTACACGCGACAATGTCATTCTTTCGCGTTAAAATCTGTCCACGAATTCTCTAAGCAATTCTGAATCTCCTTGCTTAATTTTGAAAATATCCTCCATTCTTTTTTCCACATTTTGGGATCCTGAGTGTGCTTTGATGAAAGAATCTGCAAGCTCAACAAAAGAATTTATAGAATTTTCAGGTAAAAGGGAATACCATGTTAGTGCTCCTTTGGTGAGTGTTTCACTAAATTTCTTGACTAATACCGATTCGATCTCCTGCTTCGTCAAATCATTGCCTTTTTCGCCCGTTGTGAATGCAGTCACGTGGTCCCGTGGGTCTGTTGTTCCATCATACTTTCGAAAATCAGGCATTTTGAACTTTTTTGGAATTGAGAGTGGGGCAACACTCGGCTTCCAGGGTTGCTGCGAATATCTGTCCATGTCTACCCCTTTGATTATGGGCGGCACCCCGGGTATCTGCTCTATGCGTTCACTTTGCTCCTTGAGCTGTTTCTGCAAGGTTAGTACTAAATTTTGTAAATCAAAATTAATTACATTACCTGGTTCTCTCTCCTGCGATTTACTGGGAGTTCCACCGCTGCCTGAGTTAACAAGCCCGAAACGAGGGTTTTCTATAGTGTTATTATTTGGAGAAGGTGTGGGTGTTGCAACAGGTAACTGGTTATCAAACGCCTCAACAACTTTCTTGACCTGAGCAGTAATTAATTTCTGCAAAGCTTCATCAACAGCTTCAACATTTTCAAATTGAGCATACTCGTTTATTTGAGATCCATCAGGAGTACCCTCACGAGATTACCGTGGAGAGTCCTGCGGAGCTGGAACTTGAATGTTAATATTCTGTGGGCCTCCCTGACTTTGTTGGTTCTCTTGGTTTCCTGGGGTGTTGTCATTGTTATTCAACATAATTGATGTAACAAGGAAGGTCAAGTGAAAAGAAAATAGATTATCAGATTCCCGGTAATAGAACCAATTTGTTTAACCAAAAAATAGAATTTCAATCAAAGCTAAAATTTAGAAGAACGCGGGTTACTCATAATCAAAAGAATATGTTGAAGAGAGTAATTTGGAGTAACCAGAGTGTAATCAAGAGAAAAACAAGTGAATCAAAGTATATTTCGATTGTGTCTTATGTTTACAAGTGACCAGATACCTCCCTTTTATTGGTATCTTGAAGATATGTGTTTCCTCCAAATCATAATGAGGCTATTATGAATAATTAAAGACATTGAATGCTACGTTACACAATCATTGTAACCAATACAAATTCTCTAACGTATCCAATATTTAATGCCTGTCGAATTCCGTATCTGCACTCTTTATTATGGTCAGATCCGTTCCTTTTGATAAATGATTTAAATGGGTACGGGCGTTGAATCCTTCAAATGTCCTCCCATGCCTCTTCCTTTGCCTTTGCTCGTTTCTACTGCTGCCCGTGCCTCTTAACTAATTATAATTCTTTGACTATTTGACCAGTCCACGTGTCTCAACATGTCACTTACATATATAACTGCAATTTTTCCCAATACAGCAAGTAGGATGCATCAGGATGGTCTTTTATTTCGGGTGCACCTGTCCTAGACAGACCCAACCCCTGTGTTGAGTCTCCAAAGTCAAAATGCACATAATGTAGACAAACGTTCCTACTGGGGATCCGTCGTGAGGTATTGTTATACTAGGTTTGAAACTTGGGTTTATTGTTCTAGACCTGGCTTACCCGAGCGGACGACTCGAGCCGGGGGGGGGAGGTTGCGTACCGGTAACCAAAAGATCATCCGGCTTTGCAACTTGTCCGAACCTCTTTCTATTTGGGATATGACACTAATAGAAAGAAGTCACGACCAGCGTGCACTCCTGGGGAGAGAGAAGAGAGGGGTTTCGTAGCAGTTTATATACAGTTTAGATAATATCAAAGCGATAAAAACAACATTTAGCACATTAGGCCCAAACATGTAATAAAACCAGATAATAAATAAAGCTAAATATAACAATTCATCTATGCTCGAATTCTGAACCCTGAACCAGAGATTCTGGGTTCGATTCCCCAGTAGAGTCGCCAGAGCTGTCACACCTCCTTTTTTACCTGCACCCCGTAAAGGCGTAAAGGAGTTTTTCCAATTAAAGGACAATCGAAATGGGATTTACTGTTAAAAGATTCAGAGTCGCCACTTGGGAGATTTATGGTGTCCCAAGTCACCGGTTGAATCCCGAATCGAGGAAAAGTTTGACTCTGTATTACAGTCCGTGAACCAGAAATCCGAGTAAGGAATTCTGTTAACCCGGGAGAAGGTGTTAGGCATTCCCGGGTTCCGTGGTTCTAGCACGGTCGCTCAACTGTTATATTCGGCTTAATTATTTGATTTTAACACATGTTTTAACCTATGGTGCAATTTTAACTTTATAACCGCTTTTAATCATTTTAAGGAAGATTGCAACATCATTTAAAATACGTCGTGAAACACGTCACATAAATGCATCCGCGGCTCTCGACATATTTTATCTAACATTGTTGATATTTGGATTTGGGTCACATAAATATGCACCTGAGTTTAAGGAAATTAGTTATTAAGATAACGCGCCTAAAGCAACTACGTGTTTTTAACTTTGCGAGGGCCATGAAAAATTTGCTAAATGGCACACCTCGATTTTTAGAGCAGACACATTATTTAAATGAGGGCTGCACGCTTAAAATTTTATTTGGCACGACACACCTCAATTTCATTTTCAAACGGAAGTTCAAACTAGATGACCGAGAGCTATAAGCTATTTTGTGTTATTTAATATGGCTCACCTCAATCTATTTAATGGGCTTAATTAATTAAAACGCTAAATATAATTAAAGGTTTCTCTCAAACTAAAAGGTTTACTAGAGAAAAGTTGAGTATTTAAGCGAATGGATTTAATTCAGCACAAACGAGCTAATAACTAAATGAGAAAGGGCTATCCAGTTTGGGCCCAATCATGAGCCCAAATGTCGCAACTTGTAGCTACTAAATGTCTGATTCAATATCGATTCCCTTACAACGAATAGATAATGCCAGAAGTTGCAAATAAAACAACGTAAACTCAAAAGGGCTAACGCTGGGATCAATACACATGCAAGCAGCCTTTGGAGTTACACTTTAACTCATCAATGGACAATTATCTGGCATTTTAGCAATGACTCGACTTTGAAAACGATTAAAAGTCCCATTTTAATAACTAACAGTAGGCAAACTTTAATTTCCAGATTTCCAAACTACCTTAAAATACAGACATAAAAATTTTAAAAATCAAATCAATCTCGTACAAGTAGAACCTCTATACAACCAAACTAACAACTTGTCATTTTCCAGTGAGCTTAAAAATAAATCTTCATTAGAGAACCCCAGCAAATCCCAGCCAAAACCAAATAAGGTCCAGGGTATATAACAAACCAATATGAAACTAGCAGCTACAAACTTAAAGCCTCATTAACACGAATTCGAGCTTATTCGAGGGCTAAAGTCCATGATTTAATTGACATTACAAAGCAGACAACAAAGAGTAAATATACTGAAGGAGAAAACAAGTTATCCTTCAAAATCTGACGATCTCTATGAAAACAATGGCGACATTTCAGAGGCAAGAAAAAGAGAAAAGACTAAGGCTAATTTGAACCAGACAATTTCCCATTTCCATTTTTAATCACCAATTCGAGCATCAATTTACATAGGTTCCAGGGACATGTACCTGAGAAATAAGGAGAGCAAGAATTTAAAAAGGCAGTAATCAGCAGCAGCAAACCCAACAGGAAGTAATGGAACAGTAACAATAATGGCAGACCCAATTCCAAACCAGAAAGTGATATGCAGCAACTCAAAGAACAATATCAATCGAACAGTGACCCGAACTTCAAATCAAACTTCTACAAACCCAAGTTTGATCCTTTCTAACCCCAAATGAGAAACTACTGTTTTCTTAAATTGAAAAAAAAATTAGAAAGCAATTCAGTGAAGCAGTAAAAAAATCAGTCGTTTGTATTTTTTTTCTGGATTTTCTCCCCTTTTTTCCCTCTCTATTCAACTCCCATTAGCAATGCCTTTATAGGCAAGTTATTAGGGCAACTATCAGATTTTATTGTTTCAATTCTAGTCCCTTTCTAATTCTTATTTTTGCTATTGTGTCCCTAGTATTAAAATCAGAAGTTCAATTTAATCCCCACCCCCAGCTTCCCAGAAGCTTCCTTAGGCAGTTATACAAGATTCCCCTATCTATATTCCCCAATCTACCCCCTAAGCACCCTATTTTTACTTCAGACAACCTAGCCAAAGCATGGGCCAAGTTGACCCAAGTTCATTTGGTGGGTTTGAGTTTACCAATCATGGGCTAGACCCTTTCTTTTGGGCCCAATTTGACTCGAGGTTTCACAGAAGAACTCGAAGAAAGAAAAAAAACAATACAAGGGGGAAGGGGACCAAACCGAGTCACAGAGTCTTGTCCTAAAGACTTCAGGGGCCCAAGTAGCACAGACAAACCAATTAAACTAATCTTCAAGTTCAGAGACACTAATTAACTTAAGACGAAAAACATGCAAAAAGAATTGGAATATCGGAGAAACAAAGAAGAAAAGAGGAATAAAAATCAAAACATGCACAAAAGGAACATAGGAAGATGGTAAAGAACTCACATGAAAATCAAACTTAGAAGTTGAAAACAAATAACCCGGCCCGTAAGAAATGCGAGAACTTCGTATCTTCAGAATTTCCCGGTCAAGTTTGACATTAATCATGTGTTCTCAAGAACACATGAATAACATCGAACTAGACCCAAATCCCACTGAGATCTTGAATTTGAGTTGGTTTGGAATTTTAGGGCTTGAACTAGATTCAAGATTCTACGAGATGGGCTATGATTCGAGGGAAACCAATCAGGTATTTGGAATTAGGGGGGCTTAGTGGTCATGGGGTGCTATTTTGGTGGTGAACGAAGGCGGCGCTGCCGGCGGGTGTGGTGGAGAAGGGGGCATCGGGTTAGGGTTTGGGGGTGTTTCTGAGGGTTGAGAGAGACGAATGAGATGGGGGGGGTAGGTTTTCGACACTTAAATATGAAACTTGAGTCAGTTTCGGACCGTTTGATCAACTAAGATCAACATGACTGAAACGGTGTCGTTTTAATTTGGGGGGGGGGGGACCAGGTATCAGGGGCGGGTTTGGGCCGGATTGGGGCAGTTTTAAGGGCAAAAATGTTTGGGCCTGGGGTTTGCAGCTTAAGCCAGCAACATATTTTTGTATTTTTCATTAATTATCAGAAATGCACAGACCAATGCAAACAATTATCAGAAAATGCCACAAAATCCACAAAAATTGCAAACAATGAAAAGAAATTATTTTGTTTTGAATTTATGGGAGTAATTGATATAGGGCAAAAATCACGTGCTCACACCTACAAGTACTCTTGTGGATTTCTCGTAGTACGTAATCAGTATCCCCGGGTCCCAAGCATACTGCCAGTGGTCCATCGAAGGTTCTTCTACACAATATTTCATTTTCATTAAGAGAGAATCGAGCTGCTTTGGTTCGAAGTGTTCTCGACTCTTTTGGGTCCGCGGGGAGCTTCCCATGCTTCAAGTAGTCGATGTACTTATTCCTCCAATCCCACATTCAACTTGTTGAATTAATCTCTGCATGGCCTTCTTCGACTACCGACTTTAATAGTTGGACGACATTTCCCGGGACGATATCATCTCCTTCGACCGATGACCCCAAGTTTGCAAGTGCATTAGCCTCGCTATTATGTTCTCGAGGTACATGGTAAAGTGTCCATTCCTTGAAGTGGTGTGTTGTTATTTGAAGTTTGTCTAAGTAGCTTTGCATTCGATCTTCTCGAACCTCGAAGCTTCCATTTACATGATTTACTACCAAAAGGGAGTCACACTTTGCCTCGATGACCTCTGCTCCAAGGCCTTTGGCTAGTTCAAGACCTACAATCATGGCCTCATACTTGTCTTCATTGTTAGTCAATTTAGAAGTTTTGATAGGTTGCCTAATAACACTGCCCGTAGGCAGTTTTAAAGTGATGCTGAGCCCAGATCCTTTCACATTCGAGGCACCGTCTGTGAAGAGAGTCCAAATCCCCGATGACGTACTTGTTTTTAGCAAGAGTTGCTTTTCTACTTCGGGTACGAGGGCAGGCACGAAGTCGGCCACGAAGTCTACCAAAATTTGAGACTTGGTAGCTATTCGAGGCTGATATTCGATATCATATCCTCCAAGTTCGATGGCCCATTTGGCCAATCTGCCCGATAATTCGGGTTTATGCAAGACATTTCGAAGTGGGTATGTAGTCAGTACACATATATGATGGCATTGAAAATATGGTTTTAATTTCCTAAATGCACTTATTAATGCAAGAGCTAACTTTTCCAAATGTGTGTACCTGGTTTCAGCATCTCCTAGGGTCTGGCTCACAAAATAGACAGGAAATTGCATACCTTGCTCTTCTCGAACCAACAAGCCACTTACTGCCACCTTGGACACGACTAAATACAAGTAGAGTGTTTCATCCTCCTTCGGATTATGGAGCTGGGTTAGGCTCGAGAGATACCGTTTTAATTGTTTCAAGGCTTGTTTACACTCCAGAGTCCACGCGAAGTTGTTCTTCTTCTTGAGTAGGGAAAAGAAATGATGGCTCTGATCTAATGACCTCGAGATAAATCGGCCTAGGGTAGCTATCTGACCAGTCAGCCGTTACACAACTTTCACATTGTTGACTATGGTGATTTCCTTGATGGATTTGGTTTTATCGAGGTTGATCTCAATACCCCTATATGACACCATGAAGCCCAAGAACTTTCCAGAGCCGACTCCAAAAGCACATTTTTGGGGTTGAGCTTCATGTTGTACTTTCTTAGGATATCGAACGTCACCTGCAAATGGGTCAAATAGTTCTCTATGCGCAGGGACTTAACTAGCATGTCATCAATATAAACTTCCATGGATTTTCGTATTTGATGTTTGAATATCTTATTAACGAGGCATTGATATATGGCTCCTGCATTTTTTAGCCCGCAGGGCATTACATTATAACAATATGTACCATACTTTGTGATGAATAAGGTCTTTTCTTGGTCCTCCAGGTTAATTTGAATTTGGTTGTACCCGGGGTAGACATCGAGAAAGGTAAAGATCACGTGGCCAGCCATAGCAAAGATCAAACGATCGATGTTGGGCAATGGGAAAGAATCTTTAGGTCATGATTTGTTCAAATCTTTGTAGTCTACACACATTCTAAGTTTGTTTTCCATTTTAGGGACTGCTACTACGTTAGCTAGCCATTCGGGATACTGTATTTCCCTGATGGACCCTATCTTGAGAAATTTGGTTACCTATTCTTTGATGAATGCATGATTTACCCCGGACTGAGGTCTACTCTTTTGCTTCACCAATTTAAATTTGGGATCGACACTTAGTCGATGGGTAGTTATCTCCGGTGTGATCCCTGTCATATCTAAGTAGGACTAGGCAAAGCAATCAATGTTATCGATAAGAAATTGAATGAGTTTTTTCCTGAGTTCGGGGGTTAACCCCGTCCACAAGTATACCTTTCGTTCTGGAAGATGCTCGATTAATATGGCCTGCTCGAGTTCTTCTACCGTGGACTTCATCGCATCCGATTCCTCGGGGATAATGGAGGCTCGGGCTGTGAGAAAATCTTCTTCTTCATCCTCTACCACCTATTTATCGGCCACCTATCCGTCGGGCTTAACCGAGGGTATGGTCTATGATTGCTATTTGGCGACCTAATTGTCCTTTGGCTTCTCCAATGTGGATGGCGTTGATACCAGTGCCAAATAGTGTACTGCAAACATCTCCTTAGCTGCGTACTGCTCACCATATACTGTTTTCATGCTATCTTTTGTTGGGAACTTCATTATCTGATGAAGGGTTGATGGCACTGCCCTCATGCTATGGATCCACAGTCTTCCAAGTAAAGAATTATACCTCATATCTCCTTCGATGACATGAAACTTGGTGTCTTGTATGGTTCCGTCCACGTTGACTGGAGTATGATTTCTCCCTTGTTGTTTCACTTGCCCTGTTAAAGCCATTCAAGACTCGAGATGATAGTATGATTTGATCGAGCAACCCAAGTTGCACCAGGACCCTTGAACTGATTATATTTGTCGAACTACCTGGATCCACGAGAACATGTTTAACTTGAACTTTATTTAAAAGGATAGAAATTACCAGTACATCATTGTGAGGATGAGATAAGGCCTCGACATCTTCTTCGCTGAATGTGGGGGTGTCCTCGGGCATGTAATCCCGAGTTCGTTTCTCCCTTGTGATGGATACTTTGGTACGTTTGAATATAGGTCCCTGTGGGACTCGACTCCACCGATGATCATATGAATGACATATTGAGGTTCCTCAGGTTCAGTCTTCCCTCCTGTATCTCTCTCCCTGAAGTGATTCTTAGCTCGATCACTTAGGAATTCTCGAAGGTGGCCCTCATTGAATAACCTAGCCACTTCTTCCCTTAACTGCTTGCAATCCTCCGTTCTATGACCATGTGTACCATGATACTTTCACATCAAGTTCGGGTTTCTTTGGGAGGGATCGGTCTGTATTGGCCTGGGCCACTAAGTATCTTTGATTCTCCCAATAGCTGAGACGATCCCTGATGTATATATGCTGAAGTTGTACTCTGATAATGGAGGGACGTCTGCGGGGTCGGTGTGCTTATCAAACTCATTCTTGCTTATGAGTCCCCAAGAACCTTGACCTCGGTCACTTCTTCGGTCGCTCTAAGAGGTATTGTGGCTTGGGCCATTGTTCCTTCGATCAACATATGGTTGATACTATTCTTTGTTTAATCTTAATCTCTGGTCTGTGTCCCTCGGGGCTTGGATGTGAATATGTTAGGATTAACTAAGCCCGAGGGGGATCCTAACTGGTCGTCCTTGACCCTAATTTTTGACTAATAACGATTGTGCATATCCAACCATGTCACAGCTGGATATTCGATCAAGTTTTGCTTTAGCTGTCGAGATGCAATCGAGCTTCTTTCATTCAAACCTTGCATAAAATCCTGAACTACCAAGTCATCGAAGACCGGTGGTAATTCCATTCTTTCCATCTGAAACTGGGACATGAACTCCCTTGGCATCTCGTCATCCCTTTGTTTTGTTTTGAAGACGTTCAATTTTCTTGCGGCCACCTTTATGGCCCTGGCGCGTGCTTTCACGAAGGCGTCCGCCAATATAGCAAATGAATCAATAGAGTCAGGAGCTAAGTTATGAAGCCAGATCATATCTCCTTTTGATAGTGTTTCCCCAAACGTTTTCAATAATATTGACTCAATTTCATCGTTATTCAAGTCATTACCTTTGATTCTACAAGTGTATGAAGTAATATGTTCGTTAGGGTCAGTTGTTCCGTTATATTTCGATATCTCGGGCATGCGAAACTTCTTGGGAATGGGCATTGGAGCCGCACTTGGGGGGGAAGGAGGGAAAGGTTTTTGTATGAATATTTTGGCATGTAGACCTTTCAAAACTGGAGGTGCTCCCAGTATCTGGTCTACCAGGAAGTTATAAGTTTCCACCTTCTTATCATTGTCTTCTATCTTCTTTTATCCCGACTCAATCCTTCTAGTCAGTTCCTTGAGCATTTTCATGATTGTGGGGTCAGTCCTCGAGCCGCTTTCATCGGGCCTTTCAAGCGTTGGTTCAGTGTGCCGGGCGTTCACTGGTTCGGCAGTGTTTGGAGTTTTATTCTGACTCTGAAGTTGAGCGATGGCAATTTGCTGAGCTTTCAGCATCTCGAATATTACTTGGAGGCTGACTCCTCGTTCAATTCCTCGTGCTTCCTGGTCTCCGGTTTGGGCTTCCTTGCGTGCATTCCTTACGGGGTCTGTGCCTGTGTCCGTGTTTAGAGCGTTATGCAAACTGATATCAACTGGCTCCATATTTGGCACTCCCTGAAGGTTTATGGGTGGTACACCGACTCCTATACCGTTGTTTTCTATAAGTCCCTCGCTGTAATGAGCAGGTGCGTTTTGTGTGCTAGACATATATTAGCCTGAAATCAAAGATTCTTTGACAAGAAAAAGTGTGAAGAATAACGTGTGTTATCAGAAAACTAGCACTAAAATAATCACTATTATCTTTAGCCCCACAGTGGGCGCCAAACTGTTTACCTCGAAAAATGTGAGTAACAATTAAATATGATTTGTGGTTTTAAAAATATGTGATTTATTCATATCTAGTAAATATACAAATAATATTAGGTTTAAGTAAGAAGAATTGATGAACCAAACTAGTGTTGCTAGAGCAATAAGGACCTCGAGCTCGATTTTCCTGGGGGCCTCGAGGTGAGCTAAGAGCAATAAAGTATAAAGTAAAAACAATAAAGCTGAAGAACAGTTGTTGAGCACGGTACACAAGAAAAGCAGAGTAGAATATTCTATTGCAGTGAATAATATATCTTTTACAAATGATTGTGGTCCCCTTTATATAGGAGGAGAAAACCCTAATATAGTACATTCCTAATTGTGGTAAAGAATTCTATTGGTACAGGTGTATAACAACCTAGTACGGACATGTACCATTTTGTACAAATTTTATTCTTTAATTTATGCCCTGATCTCTGTGTCCTTGAGACATTCCTGCTCTTTCTTGAGTGTCTTCGAGATTGTACTGCCCTCGATGTAAGCCGTGCCAGACCTTCGATCTGCTCCTTCGAGGTGTGTTCCCTTCAGCTGGGTTCGATCCCCACTTCGAGTCGCCCGGACTCGGACTCATAGCCCAATTAAGACTTCAAAATCGGGCTCCTTGATTTTGACCGTATATATTAAGTATAATGAATCCGGATTTGATCTGTCACATATTTATATATTTTTAGTGAATTTCTTAATATATGTACATATAAGGCCTAGGTAAAAGCTACTAGCACCGGCGGAGATAGGTAGCGGAATTCCGTTCGCCGGAAATTATATTGCATATCTAATGTCAGTTTTTCTTTTTATGTATGTATATTGCATAATGAATTTCCTTGGCTTCTTTATGCTTACTTTTTTATTTTATTTTTTGAATCCTGAAAGTCATGTCGCTGAATACTAAGTTAATGTGAACTCGTAGCCAACCCTCTTGACCTTCTGAACGATCTCTGAGTTCGTTTAATTCAACTAGTTGTTTCTGCATAACATAGCTACGTCACTCCAGACTAAGCAAACTACAAATAAGAGGGTATTGAAATCTTTAGATTTCCAAAGGCAAAAAAATAATTGGTACTTATTAACAGACCAAGGAGAGCATATAGATCATGAATGTCACGATAAAGAAAACTGGACGGTCATGATCGGCACTCATAACAGCCTTAGAAGCACAACAAAAATTTGAAATTTATGAATTTTTCCCGTGAATCCGTAACCAAACTCTAGACATGATCCTGGACGGCTTTTGCCTTCTTCTAATCAACTATCTCAGCACACTATCTCTTACATATCACTCCAGCTGAGGAGTGACACACGGGCGGGGCGGATATGATTCGGGTAGAAAATGGGTAATGAAAAAAATGAATAAATTATCCGACCCAACCTATATTTAATACGGATAAAAAACGGGTTAACCGACGAATAATATAGGTAACCATATTATCAATAACTTCTTGCATATGATCACTTTTGGGAGAATTCTTAGTCTCCCTAACTTAATGAACCCCAATTTAAAGCTTTACAAATGTAAAAGTTAGATTCATTGGTTATCCATTTTCTAAATGGATAATATCTACATAGATCGGAATTACTCCTACAAGGCATAAAACACAAAGGCATAAACCACACAATTTGTGCACAACACTAGCGAGTGAAGCTCAGACTCAATTAGAGTATAGTAAATTAGAGTGCGATAAGCGACTAAAATACGTAATTATAGCCTACCATCAACTACCTCGAATGAAATATACATATGAACAATAACAAATAAAATGTCAAATTTCAAGTCACGAAAACTCATAGGTACGCTGACTCCCTATCGAATATTATGCATGATTCTGCCGAACTCGTATGGCCCGATCCTAAGAATAGTGCACACCGCCGTGGTCGTATGACCCAATCTATAGATTCATCTTATAATACTGCCAAGGCGTTCAGTCCTATCCTATAAGAATGATGAAACTTTGGACGGGTCATCAACCCAACTCGCAAATATTGTGCAAGTTATGAACTCAAGAAACGTTTTTGGACATATATGTGCAATGCGGGAGAAAGTCGTAAGAGAAAGTGTGATTTCTGCGGCTAATCAAGTGCCACCTCAAGTTTCTGGAATAACAAAGTTCGGTACTCTACGCGAGTCTAGTCTCAGGCAAAACATAAATTAAAGCATTTAAACATACAGGAATAACTCAAAAAGTACAACTAAAGCATGATACGAGTCTACGTCTACCCGGCATAAATAAGAATCTAGCATACACACGAAAACTCGTCACCTCATATGTGCATAGCTCCCATAACAAGTAGCTCATATCAAGAATACCTAGAGGTTAGACATGAGACATACCTTGCTTGAAATTTGATAACTGACTCCAACGCCTCTCTAACACCTCAAACCAATGCCAAACAATCCGAAACTAGCCAAAGAACGTGAAAATCAATCAAAATATACTCAAAGACTCTTAAATTAACAATTAAAAGTAATTTTCAACTCCACACGAAAAGTCAACAAGTCAACCCCGATGTCCAGATTTCGAAAATTCTCGAAGATAAATATTATCCATAACACCACGAACTCAAACATATAATTTTTCCAAGTTTCATGTCCAATTTCATGGTCAAAACTCCAAATTACCATTTCTAGATTTTTTTCCAAAACCCTACAATTTTCACTAATTTTCATATTTAAATCCATATATAATCCATGTATTTAACTCACATGAGAAGGAATCACTTACCTTGTGATGGAAGAAGAAAATGCCTCTCCAAAATCGCTCCAAAATTGGTTTTAACGAGACAAAAGAGATGAAAATGAGCTAAGTCTCGATTTTGCATCTTACACACTGCATAGTCATTCCTCTTCGCGACTGTGGAAGCACACCGGCGATCACGAAGGTCAAACTAGCCTCACCCATAAATCCTTCTTCGCGAACGTGAGGTCCCTCCCGCGATCGCTAAGCTTAGCCTACTAAGCTTACGTGAACGTGAGCCCTGCTTCGCAAGCATGAAGGCCAAAGCCTTCAAGCCTAAGTAAATTCTCTTCCGCGATCGCGATGAGAAACCCTCAAAATTAGGCCACCCCACTAACACATCGCGTTCGTGACCCTTAATACACGAACATGAAGAACAACCAGACCACTATAACACGATTGCGAAGAACAAAGTCTTCTCCAGCTCCACACAACCCTTCGCGATCACGAATTGTGATCGCAAAGCATACCCCTGACACCATAAAGCAATAACTCAAATCAAAGGGAATTGGTCTAAAACCATCCCGAAATACACCCGAGGGCCCCAGGACCTTGTCCAATCATACCAACAAGTCCTATACCTTATCCAAACTTATCCAAAGGCTCGCAATACCACGAATAATGTCAAAAATAAAAATCGACGATCAAAATCCTTGTCTTAACTTTCAAACCTCCAAACTTCGTCGAACGCATCCTAATCACACTTAGACATTGTGGTTCACAACCAAACTTTACACATAAGTTCCTGTCAACTAAATAAATCTATCCAAGATCTTAGAATACCACCTGGAGTTCGATAACACCAAAGTCACCTCCAAGTTAGACTTAACAAATTCATAAACATTCAAAATATAAGCTTCCAAAATTAAGTGTCGAATCTCTACCTGAACATACGCGTGAATTCAAAATCACCTTACCCTATAGTAACCTTCAAAGCTCGATTTCGATGCCGTTTACTCAAAAGTCAAACCTTGATTAAATCTTCAACCCTAATGCTTTCAAATTGAGAACTACTCTTCCAAATCAAATCCGAGCTTCTCGAAAATAAAAATCAACTACACAAGCAAATCATAATGCATGAAGTGAAGCTACTCAAGATCACGACCGATCGACTCGTTAAAATTAGGCTCTAAACTATAGTGCTTTATGAAAACTTCTCTTGAATATAAGTCAATAAGCATGTCATAACCCATTTAACCCCATACCGCGATGGATCATTTCCTTTTTTGCCAATTTATTGTGCAATTTAGCTTTAAAAAGGGTTTCAATTGGCCAAATCCCCTTTTTAACCAAATCTTTCAGCATCATAGATGTGAATTAAATTTTAAAATCTTAATTAGCTTAATCCACATTAATATGTGAAATATATTCGTTTTAGGAGACTAAAATAGGTAGAAAATGATTTACTTGTATTTCTTTTTCTATTTGTTTTGCTTATCTAATATTGGTGATAGTTTGATGGTAATAATTTATCCGCTATACCAATCCAATCCAATGAATACAAAATAAATTTATTACATGCATCATTGTCATTAAAGTTGTAATGACCTAAAGGGTCATATTCTATTTTAGAACTCGAATCCATGCTCTGAGACCTTAAAAAAACCTCAATTATCTCTTCTTGATTTGCGTGTGCAGTCCGGATGCATCCGGAATGTAAAAAATTTAAGAAATGATGATTTTTGGCCTAAAAAGTTGATTTTTGTTGACTTTAGTCAATGTTTTGGGTAAACGGACCCGGACCCGTGTTCCGATGGTACCAGAGGGTCCGTAGTAAAATATGGGACCTAGGTGTGTGCCCGGAATTAAATTCTGAGGTCCATAGCATGAGAAATGAATTTTTTAAGAAAATTGATAAGACTGAAAGTGTAATAATTTAAAGGATTTGATCTTGTTGGTATCGGACCCGTATTTTGGATCTGGAGTCCGGTACAGGTCCGTTATGATATTTAAACCTTATATGTGAAATTTGGTGAAAACGGAATTGATTTGACATGAGCAAGCTCGTATGATGTTTTAAGACTTGTGTGCATGTTTAGTTTGGAGCCCCGAAGGCTCGGGTGAGTTTTGAATAGGCTACGAAGTGATTTTGGAACTTAGAAATTTACTGGTATAACTGGTGTCTGTAGCAGGCTTCTAATCTCGCATCTGCGAGATCAGGCTTCGCAAATGCGAACCAAGCAGGCTTGGCAATTGTGAGGTATTTATCGCAATTGCGAAGAAAGCCCTGGCCAGCAGAGTTTGCAAATGCGAACAATTCTTCGCAATTGCGAAGGGGGTGTGGGGAAGGGTGTGTTCGCAAATGCGAATATTTACTCGCATTTGCGAGGGGTCAGAGATAGCAAATGTGATACTTTTCTCGTAATTGTGATGGCAGCAGGACTGTGAAGGGCTTCGCATTTGCGATAGCTTCTTCGCATTTGCGAAGCTCAGGTCGCAATTGCGACATCTGCAGCTGAGTAAAAAGGTATTAGACGGGACTTTTCATTCATTCTCCCACTTTTCAAAACCTAAACTTTAAGAGGCTATTTTCCAAAGGCTACTTCTTCCCCAAATCATAGGTAAATGGTTCTTAACTCATTTCTTTCAATCTTTTACATCTTTTTACAAGATTTCATCCTAGAATCTAGGGGTTTTAATGATGGAATTGGGGATTTGTTGGTAGAACTTAGGAATTTCAAAATTTGGGGATTTAGACCTCAAATTGAGGTCGGATTCAAAAATTAATTGTATATCTGGGCTCGGGGGTGAACGAGTATGTTACACCCTATGTTTTCGTACGTGAGAGTACGTCGTAAGTCAATTGATGTAAGCTTACAAATGAGATCTTATTTGAAAGAATATAAAGTAATTGAATCATGTTAACTATGAGGTTACAATGTTGAGGATCATGAACAACAAGTACAAAGAGGGTTCATAAGCTAAGGAATTGAAGAAAATAATGTTTCGTCGAAAATCAACAAGTTGGGAATGTTATAACATGTAATTTTGGGGTGAAACTATGGTTCTTAATATGATAAAGAGGTTATGTTATGAATTAGGTTGGTCGTATGATATTCGTGTCTTATGTTTTGAAGTAAATCGAGATATGAAACAAAAGTCGATGAAAGTCATCACACGTTTCGTTCATAAGCTTTACTGAAATTTTGGGTCAAATGCAACTGCAATTTTCTCCCAATATACCTAGAGTTATGGGGTGTTCCACCCATAAAATTGAAGATCTATGAGTCTACTTTCTAACGCATTAAACTATTTGTCAATACAACATCAGCGTAGAGAGATATGGATTGTGTGCGGTGAAATCAGAGGGGTCTATTTCTCTCCACTAAGGTGAACTCAGGGAGTTATATTAGCATCTCGAGGCTGTAGGATTACGATCGAGCTCCCTCCCCCGAGGTTCGACCGCAACCTAACAAAGGTTCCGAAGATAGGGAATACTTGAGGCGAGCAGACAAAATCAGCAAAGTCCGGCACCTTGCCTAGCTGTTCCAACCCCATATCTTTACATTTAATGCGCTCTGTACTATAACACATTCCCTCTCCTATATAAAGGGGATCCATGCCACTTTGTAAAGGACTGATGTTTCTCCAACTATTCTACTCAAAGTGCAATAATCTCTCTCTCTCTCTCTCTCTCTCTCTCTCTCTCTCTCTCTCTCTCTCTCTTCTTTCTAACTTGCTCCTTCTCTCTGGCTCGAGGCCACTTTAGCATTTATCACTTTCTTACTTGTTCTTCATTTATTGCTTGGTCTTGGCTATAAGGAGCATTGTTTGATCATATCTTAACTGTTATCCCATTCCCGACTACCTCCGACACCTCGAACTCGAGCGAGATATCAACCCCGAGGCCCTCCATCGACCGGTCAGAAGCCTGGATAGCAAGCCTCTCGGTTTGATTACTGCCCCATTTTAGCTCGTATTTTATCATTAAATTTCATATTCTTAGCATCATCTGCCCTAACAACAAGCTTGAAAGTAGATCACGTATTTTTAGAATCCATTTACAAATTTAATTGTTGTTACAATTTTCACGGTAAACAGTTTGGCGCCTACCGTGGGGCTAAAAATAATAGTGATTATTTTCTTGCTGGTTTCATTGCAAAAACACAAGGTCTCTTTATTTTAGGTCAAAATGTTTGGCTTGGTGAACGGAGTCGAGAATGATAACCTCGAAAACCACAGGGAAAACGGTGTGGCCGTCCCGGTTGCTGGTACGCCACCACAGAATCCTGATAACGCACCCGGATTGATTCTAGCGGACGCGGATTCACAGGACACACGACAAATCGATGAAACCTCGCACACAGACAGGAGCATGCAGCACAACGACCGATAGAAAGCCCAAAAAACCCCAGCCCGGGAAGAACAGGAAGTTAGTCTTCATGTTATTTTTGAAATGTTGCAGGCACAACAGTTGGCCATTGCCCAGTTACAAAGACATCCGAAGGCCCCCAGCACAGTAGCGCCGGAAACAACTCCCCCCCCCCCGCAAGTACCCGAGAGATCAAGCAATAACGGGTCCGTAGCCAACCCTGCCATAGTAAAGATGCTTGAGGACCTCACCAAAAGGATCGAATCAGGTGAGAAAATGATTGCAGCCAATGATAAAAAGGTCGAGACCTACAACTCTAGGGTCGATCAGATCTCGGGTGCACCCCCAGTCCTCAAGAGCATGGATTCAAATAAGTTCATACAGAGGCCTTTCCCCGAGGAAGCGGCTCCAAAGCCCATTCCAAATAATTTCAGAATGCCGGAACTCCCTAAGTACAATGGTACTACCGACCCTAATGAGCACGTTACTACCTACACTTGCGTGGTAAAAGGCAACGATATAAAGAACGACGAGATCGAGTCCGTATTGCTGAAAAAATTTAGAGAAACACTTTCGAAGGGGGCCATGATGTGGTATCACAACTTGGCTCCCAATTCCATAAATTCATTCGCCATGTTAGCAGACTACTTCGTAAAGGCACATATCGGAGCCATCAAGGTAGAAACGAGGAAGTCTGACATTTTCAAAATCAAGCAAAGGGAGAACGAGATGCTGCGCGAATTCGTGTCCCGCTTTCAGATGGAATGAATGGAGATACCGCCAGTCTCTGACGATTGGGTAGTGTAGGCCTTCATCCAAGGCCTGAACGAACAAAGCTCGGTGGCTTCAAAATAGCTGAAACAGAACCTGATCGAGTATCCGGCCGTGACCTGGTCGGACGTCCACAACCGATATTAGTCAAAGATCAGAGCCGAGGACGACCAGTTGAGAGCCCCTTCGGTCTCAGTATACCCGAGCAGACTCTTGGCGAAAGAGCCAAGATCGGATAAAGAGAGGAACCCACCGTACCCCGATGACAAGAGAAACTTTACAAAGCGCAATCCACCACGCAATGAATGATTGATAAACCAAGGACAGAACCCTCGGGGACCCCCAACAGAAATGGCTTCGACGGGTACGTGGGGCCAACAGGGGCACCCCACCTGTCAGAGTACAACTTTAACGTTGATGTGTCGAACATTGTGTTCACCATTAGCAAAATCAGAGATGCCAAATAGCCTAGACCAGTACACTCGGATCCTTCCCAAAGGAACTACAATTTGATTTGAGAGTTCCACAACTCGCACGGGCATCGAACCGAGGACTACAGGCAACTCCAAGAGGAAGTGGCCCGACTGCTCGATAACAGGCACTTTTGGGAATTTCTCCACAACGGCTAAAAATCAATCCTGAGAAAGAGAAACGGCCAAAGGGAACAAAGCAGACGAGCCCCAACACGTCATCCACACAATTTTTTGATGATCGCCCCAGATGCATTCAAATAGAGGATCACATAGAAACCACCAAACAGACGCCAGAACTCGAAAGCGCCGGCGCCACCAAGGTATAATCACCTCTCCCTCTTTCTATCTTCTACTTCACGATAACTCTTGCGCAGGCTAGCGACCAATGCAGTCGGAGCACTGCCCTGGCCCAAAGAACCTGGGGTTCCAAAGCGTCTGTTGCACTCTTTTCCTCTGATCGGTTTTTTATCCCAAAACGGGTTTTTACCAGCAGAGGTTTTTAACGAGTCAACGTCCACTCACTTCCCAAGAAGGATTCAAAGAGCCTACAAGACTTCCTTTGCAATCAGCCTCGCCCCGGGAAAATGACGAACTAGGCTCCAATAGGAAATGACGTACCAGACCAAATGGTCCAAGGAGCCGCGCCCACGCGAGCCGAGCTCACAACAACGAAGCAGCATGTATTTATGCCAAGCAATAAAAGAATATCTTTTAGCATCTCATACTCCAAAAATGGAAATCTTAGTAAACGCTCGACAGGGATCCCTCCACCGAATGCGTCCCGAAATACTCGAAGGCTTAGCGTCAATAATTTGGCACCCGCACGACCCTAGGATCGGAACTCCGGGCTCATAAAGCCCCAAAAAGGTAACTCCGATCTCACGAGTAACAGCCTTTGAGCCTAAGCAAACTCGATGACTCGGATACTATCGTCAATTGCCTTACACTAGAAAACCCGAGGCCGTAAGGCCTCGAGCGGGCAGACTCAGTATAACCAGATCTATTCTACATAGCAACAAAAACTATAAGACCTCAACAGGCATGACAAACTATAAGACCTCAACAGGCATGACAAACTGTAAGACCTCAACAGGCGTGAAATATTTGTAAGACCTTACTATAAACATAAAATTCAAAATCCCGAAGTTTAGACTATACGTCGCATTTGTAAGGATCCCGAAAGGGCATACACTCGGTGTAGACGCCTAAGCTACCACACGATATCAAAAATGGCTCCGGCCAAACACACATGACTACAGTCAAAACTGCTGATCCATCCAAATCAACGCGGCTCGGGGATGCCCGACCGTCGCTAAACAAAATTGCAAGCCACTACTTCAAATATAATTTGGAAAGAATCGGTTAAAATAGGCTTCCCTCAACAGGAAAACGAGTTTCGACCATGTCAGATCCAAAACACAAGGCTTCAAGCTACTCAGTCTACGAGCTAAGAACCTTTAGAGGTGCTCAAACATCGCCGATATCGACTTGAAATCGAGGTTCTTCAAGAACCGATGACGGGTTAGGCAAAATCATTTCAAAAAAGACCTTATTGAGGGGAAAACAAAGCCTACAAAATGCCCATGGGCAAAAGCATAAGAGCCATTGTCGCCAGCCAAACGAGCATCTGGGCCACACATTAAAAGGTCGCAACAACCAGCAACGTAAAAGCCACTGTCGCCAACTTGAAAAATTGAAAACTTGAGGATTAAAATGAGCTCGAGTCATAACCCGATTTGCAGACCGGATCCAAAATAGTTAACTATACATGCCTAAGGGCCACATACATAAAAAGGTCACTCCGACCCAGGGCGTGAGAGCCTTTATCGCCAGCCCATGCAAACATAAAACTCGAGGGTAAACTGAATTCAAGTCGGATCCCGACTCGGAGATTGAACCTGAAGACGCTTAAATTACGAAAGCTTAAGGGCGAAAAAAGAAGAAAAAATAAAAGCTGCTATCGCCGGCCTGATAAACATCGGGGCCATATTACAGGTTCAGAGGTTTTTTGCCAATTCCAAGGCTGAAATGACCCGATTGAAGTCCCGATGAACAAAAGTGCAGAAGGTGCAGATTGCGGGGTTCCCCCTCTTATTTTTACATACTGGAGGTGGAGCACAATCTCAACTTACGGCATATAATAAAAGCTATATGAATAACAAAGAAGGCAGGGAATAGACGTTCCCCCTTTTTTCTGGTAACTATGGTCCGGTGGTCTCCTCCTCATCGTCCTTAGCATCGAACATAAGGAACTTGGCATCATACTCCTATCCTTTGGCTTGCTCGATCTCCCCCAAGAGATCGAAGCCCCTGGTATAAATCTCCTCGAGGATTTCCCTCCGGGATATGCACCTCACATACTCTTTGCTACTGTTTGCGCGATTGAGGGTCTTCTTCAGCTCAGCTTTAGCAGCTGTAGTGCTTCTTGAATAAGCCGACATCTTCTGTCCCGCCCTGGTATTGTTCATCACAACATCGACTTGGACATTCACCACCTCGGTTTTCGCCCTCGAAAGCTCGGATGATAGTCTTGCGATCATCTTCGTTGAGCAGAATCATTCGCACGGGCGGTCTGAATTTGCACCTCAAGAGCGGAAACCCTAGCCTGAGCCCTCTCTTTGGCCACAAAATGGGCATTCACATGCACCTGCAACTCGGCGAATTCGCGTTTGGATTTGCCGACCTCGCCCTAGAGTTGTTCTAGATCACCCGCCTTATCCTTCAATTGAAATAGCAAAACATCAAGGCGACAAGACAAAAAGGGAATGCAGGACAACATGAAATGTAGGGTACCTGTTTCTGCAAGAAGGGCCTCCCAGGCCCAGGGCGGTCCACTCCCGGAGGGTTGTCGATCGACCGAATCGCTCCCCCTTAACCACTACGACGAAGTCGCCTCACTACAAGCCTTCTCGCATCCCAAAACATCTTTCCTTTTACCGGCGCTCCTTGATCCCGGGGCCACCAACATCTCCTCCTCCCCCGGAGGACACAGTTCCTCCTCAAAAAGAACTCCCGACACCTGCAATAGATAAATCAAATAAGCCAGCAAGAAGGTTGCCACCTCTTAGGAGGCAGGATGCTGGGCACCTACCATGATGCTTTACTTCCAATCTCCCCTTTGACATATCTTGCCACCGGCGCCTATCGTAAATCGAGCAAATTGCCAGCTTACAAGACCATTCAGCTAAATCAAGGACCGCGCCGGGCGACCAATGAGTTGCTACAAATAAAAAATAGAAAGATATCATTACGGAGCCTGCCTCGGGTTGAGATAAAAGTAGTTCAAACGAAGCACTATGTGTAAAGTTCCATTTCTGAGGAAACGGCAAAAATTCTCCAAGGATAACATCGGTCGTTTGGATTCGAACGAACCGATTCATCCATCCACGGTCCTCATCCTCATCGCTGCCGATTATAAGAGCTCAGGTGGATCGACGCTGAAGAACAATCAGGCCCCGATAGCGCAACGGCCGGTACAACCTCACAAGGTAGCTGAGGGTAAATTCTATTCCGGCCTTGTTAGAAAAATATCTCATCAACTACACTATTCTCCAAAGAAAGGGATGAACCTGCGCCAACATTACTTTATACCTTCTAAGAAATCAAGCACGACCCGGTCCGGGGAACCCAATGCAAGAACATGAATATATACGCTCAAGAATCCCTCAACATATGTCATGACACTCTTCTCGGGGGAAGGCACTTGCAAAATCGCACCTTCCCCCCATCCGCATTCTTTTCTGACCATCTCGAGGTTTTTCTCCCTCACCGATGAAATAATCCTTGACACATGCTCTCGATGCCCCGGAACATTGGGAAGTTTCCCCGATGTGACAGCCCTCCTCGAGGCAGGGAACCCCGAGCCTTGCACTCCCAACATCGGAGGTGAGCCACTGATACCGATCGAATATGGAGCACATGTGAGACTCACCCCCATCTAATGATCAGGCGTCGAAGCAGCAGCCATGACTACGGCAGAATAGGGGGAAGAAGGTGAGGGTCCGGGCAAAAGTTTTGTGAAACACGGAAGTGGAAGGACTAGCACAAAGCGCCAAGCTCTGTAGGAGAGATAGTCTTATCGAGAACTACAAAATCGCTACTTAAGAGATAGATGAGCAAATATATAGGGGCAAAGCGACAACTTCCCGCTTACCCAAAAGGGCCAATTATTTCTGGCCGCGCTAATGTCACCCTCTACTAGGGAAGTGTACTGGCAAAATCACTCCAGCTCCCATATGACTCAGAAAACTGCAGGACCTTGGGAGACCCCCAACGTCATAAACATCGGTTCGAGAGGAGTTGTCGATTCAACCTCAAGACATGGCCAGTTTCAGGGCCCCGGTTTTCCCGTAGAGCAGGCCCCAAAGGGCCGACGCCGGAATGCGAAATCAAAAAGGCAAGGAGAAGGGCTGACAGAATGAAAGCTCCTTTTTTACATTGACAAAAATAAAAAATGTCTTTACACTGTCCATTTCCTGGGGGGTAGCATACAAAGCAAAAGGGAAGGCATACAAAAAAGACTCAGAGTCTACTCCTCGTCACTATTGTCTTCGCCCTTATCGGGGGCAATCAAAAGCACTAGCCTTTCCTCCACTACACGGGCCTCCTTAAAATCAGCTGACAGGTCGATGCCTCTGGCCTCGAGTTCCACTAGGGTTTCTCTCTTCGCCTCCGCCTTAGCATGCTCGATAGCTCAGATTAGTTTCTGCTCAGCTGCCATGGATATGTCATGAGCCATTATATGCGTTGTGGCTGCATCCTCCCGATAAGTAGCAGCATCTTGTTCGGCCTTGGACTTAGCTGCGGCCAAAGCAGCAGTCTCCCTGCAAGTATCCGTGAGAAGATCCTGGGATGTCGCCAACTCCTCGGCCACTATTTCATTTCGCTCTCTCAACCTAGAGATCTCCGCATTCAACTGATTAATCTGCAAACCACTCTGCTCGACCAATGTGAGAAGGGCAGACCGATGAATATACGAATACGGAATGTATGTGGATACGGTATAAAAGGTCGGATACAAGCAAGGCACAATACCCGAGTAGCAAGATCAACCTTCTCCCGGAGCGTCGTTTCCAAAGCATCCGGAAGTTCTTCTAACTCTTTATCTACCAGGGCAGAATGAGCCTTCGAATCCTGCAACTTCGACGTAACTTTCTTACACTCCTTCTCATGATAAGAAAGCTCCCGGGGAGCTGTAGGATGGCATGGACATACATCTCCTTACACTGCGACATGATGGAAAGGTTAGAAAGATGAAGAATGATGCTCAAGAATGTAAGAAATGCATGAGAAATAATTATCACCTCCTGTATAGACTTCTCTGCCGCTTTAACGGTGCCAGGAATATCGAGATCAGCTCTGTCAATAACACCATAAAAAATGTTGGCAATAAAGTCTCCCCCTTTGAGAGGGGTCCCTGCTGTGGTGCCGATCATCCCGTGGGCATCCCGTAGTTCCCCAGACGAAACTGGAATACTTGAAATAAAGTCATTCAGGTCGCTAATTTCTCCAAGTGGCAACCCACGTTCCTGGAAGGATCTGAGCCCTAATACATCAGTACCGACACCGACGGTCCCCCTGGCGGAAGCTGCACCGAATCCGGCTGCACAATTTAAAGATATATCAACATCCTCTTAAAGGACCCCCGGTCCACGAGCCAAACCAGAGCCAGCCGTTCCAGACTCAGCACCCTCCGACCGAGGCACCTGCGAGTCTCTCGTACTCGACCTCGTTCTCCTCCTCAGTGAGCTTCCATCATTGTCCTCTCCTTCGGTGTCAGGATTTGACTCCGATGTTAAAGCAGCAGTCCCAGCAGCGGCTCGATGCACGAGTGATCTGGTTCTCTTTGCCGTAGGACGGACAACAACTGCCGTACTTTTCCTTTTCTTTCTTGTGTCGGGCTCCAAGGCCCCTACTTCACCATCAGGGGAGGCCTCATCTGCATATTCTTGCCAAGACCTGCACAGTAATCGTGATACGCTTTCGCTAAAGGCTCAGAAAGAAACACAAAATACGAAGCATAGGCGGTAAAGGAATCTCACCATGATTCTTGGCCACCCAGCACTTCTTAGCCAGGTCGGTCCAAGATCGAACGTGATATGGGAACTTTTCGCTCAACCACCCCAAAAAATCCGGAATCACCTCCGGGTGACAAGCGGCGGCTGCAGAAAGTACGAAGACATTATTATGTCAAAAAGAAGAGTAGTTGAAGAGCGGCTAAGGGGAAAGCTGCTAACGTCGGTCATTCCACCTCTCCGAAAAGGGCATCCTCTAGGCCGGGATGATATCCGAGGTCCTTAATCGGATAAACCTGCTCATCCATCCTCGATCCTTTCCTTTGTTGATATTCGTGAAAAAATATTTTTTGGACCGATGGCAGAGTCTGAATAAGCCTCGATACAATTGAGGGCTATACATCCCGATCAGATAATTAAGGGTAAAGATCTACCCTCAACCCCTTCAGTGAAATGACGAAACATCAACACTATCCTCTAAAAAGAAGGGTAGATCTGACCAAGTGTCACTTGATATCAGTCGCAGAAATCAAGGATAACTTGTTCGATCTCCAGAGGAGGAGACTCAACAGATTTATCAGGACCCAGGGTGAATGGGTAGGTGTACATGTGAAGGAAGCCAGCCTTAAAGTCAGTTATATTATCGTTGGGACCAGGAATCTCTACCTCCGCTGCCTCGTTCCATCGGCAGTACTTTCTCACCTTGCTAATATCGGTCACGACGCTAACGTACCGGGACACGTGCTCGCACCGGCCCGGTGTATATGAAGTAGTATCGACATCAAAATCCTCTAACGTGTCAAGGTCAGGTAGGGTACATTGTTCCAAAGAGGGAATCACTCTGGTTTCTTCCTTAGGTGATCGGGGTGACGGTGCAATGTTGTTCTATCGGGGAACCATCCTAGAGTTTCTAGCCATGTCAATGGTAAAAATCCTTTTATGAAAAGATGAAAGGGTGTCAAAAACAAAATTCTGACTCGTGGGCTTGTAATTGGGGTGAAAGTGAAAAGTGTCAAGCAACTGATGCATTTATAGGAATCACTGGGGAAGTTGAAAGGACGAGCCAATGGCAGTTCGTGGGTTTCTCGGTTACTGTATATGATGGAGGCCTTGAAAAGTTCTCTAGAGCATGGCATTTAATGCTCATAGATGGTTGACGTCACATCAATGATGACCTCGAGACGACGGTTCAAAATCATTTCCTATTACTTCATTCTAGAAAACGCGGAGACTATCTGTATGCGCTAAAATTAGAGAGGTATATTTCTCGCCACTAAGGTGCACTCGGGGAGTTATTTTAGCATCTCGAGGCTGTAGGATTATGATCGAGCTCCCTCCCCCGAGGTTCGACGGTAACCCAACAAAGGTTCCGAAGATAGGGAATCCTCGAGGCGAGCAGACAAAATCAGTGGAATCCGGCACCCTGCCTAGCTTTCCCATCCCCATATCTTTACATTTAATGCGCTCTGTACTATAGCACATTCCCTCTCTCTCTCTCTCTTCTTTCTAACTTGCTCATTCTTTCTGTCTCGAGGCCACTTTAGCATTTATCGCTTTCTTACTTGTTCTTCATTTATTGCTTGGTCTTGGCCATAAGGAGCCTTGTTTTATCATATCTTAGCTGTTATTCAATTCCCGACTACCCTTGACACCTCGAACTCGAGCCAGATATCGACCCCGAGTCCCTCCATCGACTGGTCAAAAGCCCGGATCGCAAGCCTCTCGGTTTGATTACTGCCCCGTTTTAGCTCGTATTTTATCGTTAAATTTCATATTCTTAGCATCATATGCTCTAACAACTAACTTGAAAGTAGATCACGTATTTTTAGAATCCCATTTACAAGTTTAATTATTGTTACCATTTTCACGGTAAACATGGATGTTCTGCAAGACTGCGCAGGCTGCTAGGTAACAAGTAAGTGTCTCACCTACTTGCTTAAATGAGAGCCCAAAAATGGGCCATTTAGGGTCGTCAAAAGAGGCCTTTTAAAGTCCTATTTTCTTCATATATTAGACTGAAAATAGGGCATAATAACCAGACATAAGCGCTGCAAAAATCCTCCCAAAACTTCTCCACAACCCTAATTGATTTTCTCTCCCTTTCAAGTTTTAATTGGAGGTAAAACCTAGAGTTAGAAGAACCAAGATAGGAGCTGAGTTATCCAACAAATAAGGTGAGTTTACTGCTATATTTCATCAATTTTTTCTGCTGTAAATTCATGGTAAGTCGTTCTATACTTGTAAGAACTCACGGGACGGTGATTGGAAGCTGCGAGTTCGAATTATTCACTTGTAGCAGACTGTTTTGTGTTGCTGTTGGGCTGCGTGTTTTACTACTTTTTTGTGGAGTTTTGAAGGAGGAAGGGTTTGGGAAAACACCATATAAATGTAGGGTGGTGGTCTGGTCGTTCGTCGTAACATTTTCGAGTCGTTTGACACTATTACGGTGGTCGTTTCGTGTATGAAGAGATTGGAGTGTGTTGGGCTGTTTTGTCGTATTTGATGGTGTTTATAAGGTTGGAAAATAATTTATATATGTTTTTATTATTGTTTTCTTGTGTTGTTGGTATTATCTTGAATTTGGAGGAAGTAAGATTATAGGGGAGATGCTGCCCGTTTTAATACAAAATAAGCTTGTCATTCGTTGTGCGATAATTGTATCGTTCGTAACTTAATGATAATATAATTATCATTATTGTGGATTAAGGTGCAAGGAGGCGAGTTCAACTAGGTGATTGAAAAGATTGTGATAAGGTATGTTAAAGCTAAACCTTTCCTTCATTTTGGCATGATCCAGTAACTAGATGTGTTTGATAATGAGACATAAAGAGAAGTTCATATTCCTGAATTTATGTACATTTTTCTAGTCTCATAAGTTACAGCATTCTCCCTTATCGGGACTTCATATTCAGTTTAGTTTTGTCTTTTGTCAGCCAAGAGAGCAGACAGTCTATATATATACAGAATTTTTACATTATTTTTACTACCATCGAGCTATAATCGATGGGCAGACCCCTATTGGGCAACCTCAGATCAGATTGTAAGTTATATACCGAGCCTATTGCGGTTGAGCGCCTATGAGCAAGCCTAAAATTACCGAGATATAGAGCCTAGTATGGCCGAGTGCCTATGAGCGAGCCTCCTACGATAGAGCAGTTACATATACCGAGCCTTATAAGGCTGGACAACTATTTTACTTACTATATTGAAAGAGTTTAGTCAGTATCGAAAGGTAAGCATATCTTCATATTATCTTTGACTCCTAGTTACTTTCAGTTATTATATTATCAGTTCAGTTTCAGCTTTCAGTTATTCTGTCTCCTTACATACTCAGTATATTATTTCGTACTGACGTCCCTTTTACTCGGGACGCTACATTTCATTCCTGCAGGTCCTGATTGACAGTTGGACAGACCCTCTAGTGGACAGAGTCTAACATCAGCTTGGTTGGTAAGCTCCACTTCCTTGGAGTTACCAGGTCTAGACCTTGGAGTCTATTTTATATATACATGTTTGATGGGTAGGTCGAGGCCTTGTCCCGACCGTGATACAGTTCAACTATTGCTAGAGGCTTGTAGACGAGTCCTACATATTTTTATATTATTAGATGTTCATGGCGACTTCATCGGCCTGCACAGTTTTATATATATATATATATATCAGTTTTTGGGTATGTTTGACCCCAGATGAGAGACGCATTATTTCAAACGATTCAGTTGCCTCATCGGCCTAAGTTGAGGATTACCCCTCTAGAGTTCACAGTTACAGAGTGGTACGCTCGGGTCGAGTACGGCACCAGGTGCCGCCACGCCTCTTCAAGTTTGGGGCGTGACAAACTTGGTATCAAAGCAGTTCTATCCTAGGGAGTCTGCAAACCGTGTCTAGTAGAGCCTTATTTATAGATGTGTTGTGCCCACATTATATCAATAGGAAGTTACAAGGTATTTAGAAGTATGTTACCCTTCTTTCAAATCCACTTCGTGTTATAGAGCAGAGTCATAAGAGATCAAGCGAAGACTTATGTTTTCTATTGATATAGAGATTCTTTCAATTAGAAATTTTTTTGCTAGCCAGAGGGCTAATACAACAGCAGGTAAGGTCATTTGTAGAGAGAGTATTCTTGACGACATGGCCCTGTTTGACCTTATTAGATCGTGCATAACAGATGTGCGAATTTTCCACTAACCCAAGACAGAAATATCTAACATACCCCGTAAACAGCAGGCCATGGGAGTATCAGAAGGTAAAAGTATAAGTTTCAACAAGTAATAAAAGTAAGGTGAAAAAGGGTGCGAGGTACCTAGTTAATGAAGATTATCCGAATTTCCACGTCAGGCAGAGAAATAAAAGGATTCTAAGTTACCTTCAACAAAAATAGAGGTATGTACAATTGGCCACACCCATCTCAGTTATACCTTATGGGAGCTAACATATATAGTTTAAGAGAAAGATGGGATATCAAGATCCAGCTTGGGTTAGAGTAACCCAAGATGGTGGATTGAGCCAGGTGAGCCAAAGGTGAAACAATGCTTTGTTGAAGTTTTCAGAATAATGCGATAGACAGAAGTATTAGCAGGATAATGAGAAGAGAGTAAATGAAACATTATGAGTAAAGTGTGATAAATGGGTGATAATGGTAAATCAAACAATGGTAGGATGATAGAGTCTATGGTCAAGTGAAGGAAAAGACAAGAGATAACAGTCTTTGAGACTATAAAAGAGTATATTCTATAAAGTCATATCCTTATTTCGAGAAATGAGTTGGTGACTCTAACATGATTACTAGAAAGCTAAGTTAGACCCCTGAAGTAATAGAAATCAACATAGGCTAGTAAACAAGAAAAAAAAATCGAACATGATTTAAGGACCAGAGGATTCAATAATAGTCGACATCGTGAGATCTTCATAGACCATGTTCCAACAAATATAGAATGGACGACGGAAGAATAACCTTTAAAGGTCATTTAGGAAGACGCTTCCCTAAAGTAAGCAATGTGATCAAAAGTTATGCTTAAGGGACTAAGTGTTCCAGTTACATTAGGTGTCACCCTCACACGTAAGGAATTAAGTTATCCCTAGTAGAGAAGGGTTACCTCAAGGCGAGTAAGAGTCAGTGAAGACGTGAAAAGAAGCCAAAGATGAAGAAGTAAACCATATATAGGTAAATCTTCATAGCATGAAATACTAGTACTCCCCTAAATAGGGGATGACGGTATGATATGGTAGTAAGCCGGATTTTATAGTTCATGTAACTATGGAATAGTAAAGAAAGAATGCAGTAAAAAGGCGAAAGGAATGAGATTGTATTTATTCAGATCTAATAGATATATTACGACTCCAGAACATTATTCAAGCATGATGTCAGGAGAGGTAGTAAGGGTTCCCACACCAGATGTTATTGATAAATAGGTGCGAATGAATATTTGATACATTAGGAACCAGTGCAAAAGGTAAGTTAAGACAAAAGACATAACCCAAGAGAGGTTACAGAGAATATAAATATGATCATGGACTGACGAGTAGTTAGTATTGATTCAGAAAGAGCTTGGTTATGGCTAGACAAGAGGTCTAAGATAAATCAGTAGATCATGCAAGATAAAAGTAGTGAAACCCAGTATAGGAAATTCAGTCTCTCAGCCATGCCATCGTAATCCTTGAGAAATATCCAGATAGGAGTTGGGTAGTAAAAGGTACAATATAAGTGTTACGAAAATAAAAGAGAGTTCCACTAGGGAGACAACTAAAATTTCAATTCAGAAGCAAACCTACGAGCACAAGGGTGCGGAGGTAAGTAAGTAAGGATAATGAGAGGCGAGTAAGAACATCAGAAATTCTGTAGGGTATACAATGTAGTAAGCTCGCAGCTTTACAAAAGTCAGAGGGCCTTCCCTAAGTGCTGCAACGAAACTAGATGAGGAAATAAGCAACAAGGATTCAACATAAGCATAGTGACCTAAGGAAATAGTGGTCTTGTAACAACAGTCTCACTACAACATCGTATGCACTTTATAAGAAAGTGGTACCTATTGTGACTAAGGAACGAGAAGTAAATTCCAAATTAATATTCGATATCATATGAGTTGCACAAATTCCTATATATGTGGGCACTAAGATAAACCAAGTATTCATGCAATAAGAGGTAGAACGACCAAGAAAAATAGTTGCTCACTTTTAACGAAAGCTGAGAAGGCACAAGAGGAATCATTCGATCTATGAACCATAGTTAGTTACGTTATGAACACACTTAAGATTTCGGAGTGTTATCCATGCATCATATATGTTGGCAATGATACAACTATAGGATACTCCAGTATAAGTTAAAATAAAGAATTGAGTCAACATCGCAAACAAAAACTTGAATTGCTAAAAGATTATATCATAGATGTTCCATAGCGTCCACGAGGGGCTAAAGTTATAACTAATACCTTGAGCCACAGATAAGAAGATAGTGTAAGCCTACTTAAAGGCCGAGATAGAAGAGGAAACTAAAGAGTTATATCAACTAAGTAAATCAGGAGTCTGATTACTAGACCAATATAATTATAGAAATCATGATTGAGAACATTACATAATCACCCTTAATATGAGATGTACAAAAGAAATAGTACAATAGACATATTCTATAATGGCTATACGATAAATCTAGTTAGAAGAATACTAGCCTTATAAGAAGTCAGTATGCAGCTCCCACCGGATTGTGTATGCACCATAAGTGCAAATATTATAGTAGGGTTTCAAGTTGTGGATGTGAATTCCATCTATGTGGAAGGGAGGTTATGAAAGAGACAGAATATATGTTGCGGGATCTAAACGTAAGTAAGGTAAAGGTAACGAAGGTACGGGGTACTCAAGTGCAGAAGCTTGGTAATAGTCCAGACTTAAGATAGAGGGTTAGAAACATCGTGGTTTAGTATCCATAAATGATAGTTGTGTCATAACTATAATATCTTCCACCCTATGGTTTCCATGTACTGGTAGGTCTAGTTAAGAGAGTATAGAAGAGCTTGAGATAGCGTGATGTTTTGCTTGAGGTTCCATAATAACATAAGGAAATGTATGGTTCCAGAAAGTGAAAAGAAGGTTGTGAGTACCATAAATAGATATGTGTAGGTCGCAAGCTAAAGTATGGTAGAGCAACAAGGTTTTAGGTGGATAGGAGTAAGGATAAGAAAAGGTGAGTGAGAAGGTGACGAGAATAGGTAAGTCCTCAGGAGAAACCCATCACAACAAGAGAGATGATGGTTTCCATAAGTTATAAAAAGCTTAGTATAGCATGAGTGAATTCAGAGGAGTTTAAGACTAGGAGAATCTAGAAGAGAATGGATTTCATGAATTGCATAGGATTATAATACCCCTAAAAGATGAATCATGTTGGGATTCTATGAAATACGGTTATTGAAGTATAGTATCACCCCTAAGTGGATCAAGCAAATCACTTAATGTTCCCCGATGAGACGTGAGCCCTAGTGACAATGTATTACGTAAGAGGTTTCAAGTTATGAGTGGTAGATTAAGATAAACATTAAGATGAATCAACGATGGATGGATAAGAGTTAACAAGTATGAGAGGAGATTATGTTGTCATTCTTAAGATGAACAATAATGAGGAAGTACTAAAGGACTTAGATTTATACATATAGGTTAAGCTATGAGAGAGTAACCTAGATTTAGGTAGCAAACTTCAGTAATAATAAACTGAAGTAAGTGTTATGGTATAGATGACCTACCTAGATAGTAAATTCATAAATAGATAACTGAGGCTATGAAACAAAAGATAGCTATAGTCGTAAGTTCGACAAAGTACCACGCGAAGGACTTCAGTACACCTACAGATGCCTAGATGGACAACTTGTCATAGTTCTCTATATATTTACAAAGGTGGCCTAGAGATTAGCTAAAAGCTCGAGTAAACATGAGATAAGAGTTTCATAGGTCTCCGTACAAGGACATAGTCGTACAGGCTGCATGACAGAAGGTAGCAATAATTACGAGATCAGAAGAGCTCCGACCACAAGTCGTGGTGTGAGAAAGAGGCCTAAAGGGGGGAATGCCCTGTCCTTTAGATTTGTTCTTAGAGCTGTGGCCTAGAGGGAAAGGAAAGTATTAAGAATGAAACTGATAAGTGCATTAGTCAACATTCGAGGATGAATGTTCCAAAGGGGGAAATGATATTACACCCCATGTTTTCGTACGTGAGAGTACGTCGTAAGTCAATTGATATAAGCTCACAAATGAGATAATATTTGAAATAATACAAAGTAATTTAATCATGTTACCTCTGAGGTTATAAATGTTGAGGATCATGAACAACAAGTACAAAGAGGGTTCAAAAGCTAAGGAATTGAAGAAAACAATGTTTCGTCGAAAGTCGACAAGTTGGGAATGTTATAACATGTAATTTTGGGGTGAGACTAGGGTGCTTAACATGATAATGAGGTTATTTTATAAATTATATTAGTCGTATGATACTCGTGTGTTATGTTTTGAAGTCAAGAGAGATGTGAAACAAAAATCGATGAAAGTCATCACAAGTTACATTCATAAGTTTTACTGAAACTTTGGGTCAAATGTAACTGCGATTTTCTCCCTATATATTTAAAGTTATGGGGTGTTCCAACAATAAAATTGAATATCTATGAGTCTAATTTATAACTCATTAAACTATATTTCATTACAGCATCGGAGTAGAGAGATATGGACGTTTTTGCAAGACGACACATGCTGCTAGGTGACAAGTAGGTGAGACACCTACTTGCTTAAATGAAAGCCCAAAAATCGGCCATTTTGGGTTGTCCAAAGAGGCATTTTAAAGGCATATTTTCTTTATATATTATACTTAAAATAGGTCATAATAAACAGACATAAGCTCTACAAAAATCCTCCCAAAAATTCCCCACAAATCCTAATTGATTTTCTCTCCCTTTCAAGTTTTAATTGGAGGTAAAACCTAGAGTTTGAAGAACCAAGATAGGGGCTGAGTTATCCAACAAATAAGGTGAGTTTACTGCTCTATTTCATCCATTTTTTCTACTGTAAATTCATGGTAAGTCGTTCTATACTTGTAAGAACTCACGAGACAGTGATCGGAAGCCGTGAGTTCGAGTTATTCACTTGTAGCGGACTATTTTGTGGACTATTTTGTGTTGTTGTTGGGTTGTGTGTTTTACTATTTTTGTGTGAAGGGTATGAATAAACACCATATAATTGTAAGGTGGTGGTCTGGTCGTTCGTCGTAACATTTCCAAGTCGTTTGACACTATTACAGTGGTCGTTTCGTGTATGAAGAGATTGGAGTGTTGGGCTATTTTGTAGTATTTGATGGTGTATATAAGGTTGTAAAATAATTAATATATGTTATTATTGTTGTGTTCTTGTGTTGTTGGTATTATCTTGAATTTGGAGGAAGTAAGGATTATAGGGGAGATGATGTCCGTTTTAATAAAAAATAAGCTTGTCGTTCGTTGTTCGATAATTGTAACTTTTATAACTTAATGATAGTATTATTATCATTATTGTAGATTAAGGTGAGAGGAGGCGAGTTCAACTAGGTGATTGAAAAGATTGTGATAAGGTATGTTAAAGCTAAACCTTTCCTTCATTTTGGCATGATCCAGTAAATACATGTGTTTGATAACGAGACATAAAGAAAAGTTCATATTCCTGAATTTATGTATATTTTTCTAGTCTCATAAGTTATAGCATTCTCCCTTATCGGGACTTCATATTCAGTTTAGTTTTGTCTTCTGTCAGCCAAGAGATCAGAGAATCTATATATATACAGTATTACAGTATTTTCACCACCATCATGCTATAATCGATGGGCAGGCCCCTATTAGGCAACCTCTGATCAGATGGTGAGTTATATACCAAGCCTATTGTGGCCGAGCACCTATGAGCAAGCCCAGAATGGCTGAGATACAAAGCCTAGTATAGCCGAGCGCCTATGAGCGAACCTACTATGGTAAAGCTGTTATATATACCGAGCCTTATAAGGCCGAATATCTATTTTACTTACTATATTGAGAGAGTTGAGTCAGTATCGACAGGTAAGCATATCTTCAAATTATCTTTGACTCCTAATTACTTTTAGTTATTATATTATCAGTTCAGTTTCAGCTTTCAGTTATTCTGTTGCCTTACATACTCGACATATTATTTTGTACTGACGTCCCTTTTGCCGGGGATGCTGCATTTCATGCCTGTAGGTCCTGATTAACAATTGGATAGACCCTCCAGCGGACAGAGTCTTACATCAACTTGGTTGGTAAGCTCCACTTCCTCAGAGTTACCAGGTCTAGACCTTGTAGTCTATTTTATATATACATGTTTGATGGGTAGGTCGAGACCCTGTCCCGACCATGATACAGTTCAGCTATCGCTAGAGGCTTGTAGACGAGTCCTGCATATATTTATATCATTAGATATTCATGGTGGCTTCATCGTCCTACACATTTATATATATATATATATAAGTTTTTTGGTATGTTTACCTCCTAGATGAGAGAGACGTTATTTTCAGACGATTCAGAATATGGCTTTATCGGCCTAAGTTGAGGGTTACCTCTCCAGAGTTCATAGTTACAGAGTGGTACACTCAGAACGAGTATAGCAGCGAGTGCTAGCCACGCCTCTTTAAGTTCTGGGCGTGACATGGTAATTGGGTTTTGGTCCAAATTTTGGGTTTTGACCAAGCGAGCCCGGGGTCAGTTTTTAACTTTTTGGGGAAAATGTTGGGAAACCTATAATTATGCATTTGAGTTGATTTTTAGGAATAATTGATGTTGTTAAGTTAATTATGACTAGATAAGATTGGATTGGAGGTGGAATCGAGAGGTAACGTGGTAATTGAGCTTTGAATTGCCCGTTGGATTGAGGTAAGTGTTTGGTCTGACCTTGACTCGAGGGATTAGGGATCCCCAACTTAGTTGCTATATGAAATTCCATGTGTGTGGCATATAGGTGTGGTGACGAGTACCTATACGATGCCAAATTATCTGTTTAGCCTGTTCCCTTCCCCGTTCCTAGTATATTGTCTTCCTGTCTTAACTGCTACTTTCTTATTGATGCTTCTTATGTCTAGTTGCTTCTAGTTAAATGTTGTTTTTCTCTATTAAAGGTATTAATTGTTCCATAGTTTCATTATATTACATCATTGCTTTAAGTTGGTTTATTGGTGCTTCAAGGTACACTTTGGTTGGTCTCGCTGTGTAGTATTAACTGATGAAGTTTCATAATTGTATAGATTTCCCGTTGTTTTGGTTTGAGGTATAAATGTTGTGGAGGGTTTTGAGCTAAGTTGTGAAATACTTGTTTTTATTTTATGATTGGTACTGATATGGTGGGATCGGGTTGCATGCCTCAACATGAGAAATAAGGGTGAAATGTGATTGTCTGGTGGGATCGGGTTGCACGCTGCAACAAGGATTAATAAGGGTGGACATGTGAGATTGGGTTGCACGATGCAACACGAGGAATAAGAGTGATATATTGAGGAGTAATAAGGGTGGACTGGTGGAATCGGATTGCACGCCACAACAAGGAGTAATAAGGGTGAATGTTCATATTGTTACTTGTTATATGGTGGGATCGAGATGTGGGCCGCATCATTTTGTTGATTATTCATTTTTCCTCTATTGTGATTTTTAATCCGTAGTATTGAAACTCTCTTAAGGATTGGTTATATCTGAGCACTGGCAAATTATTTGGTTTCCGTATTTATTTGCTGCAAGTTACTGTTCCATTTCATTCTGTATTTCCTTTTTTGCTTTATTATATGCTGTTATAGGTTATATTGTATATGCCCCGCCATAGCATCGTCACTACCTCATCTAGGTTAGGCTCGGCACTTACCAGTACATGGGATCGGTTGTACTGATACTGCACTCTACACTTTCTGTGCAAAATTTGGAGCTGGTAGTGGCTGATCAAGAGGTCGGTTGTTGATACTTCATTCAGGAGAGCCAAGGTAGTCCTACTGGTGTCTGCAGGCCCTAGCACCCCCTCCTATGTTTCCCTTATTTCGTTTTATTTCTTTTCGAGACAGATGTATTTTCGTCTTTCAAACCCGTACTTATAGTTATTCATAAAATGTTTATGAGTTGTGACACCAGTTTCTGGGTGGAATCTGTTCAGTTTTGTTAATAGTATAAGGATAATTAGTTAAATACGTGCTTCCACTTTTATTTCTGTTTAAATTATCTTTTTTTAATATTAACTATGAAAATTCTAGGAAAAAAGATTATTATAACTCTAATGTTGGCTTGCCTAGCGAGTGTGATGTTAGGCGCCATCACGGTTACGATGGTGGAAAATTGGGGTCGTGACAAGTTGGTATAAGAGCACTAGGTTGCGTAGGTATCACTATTCATGAACAAGCTTAGTAGAGTCTGAGGGATTGGTACGGAGACGTCTGTGCTTATCCGCCAGAGGCTACAGAGTTAGGAACAATTTCACTTCTATTCTTCTCTGTCGTGCGAATTGATCTATCAATGCTAATTGAACTCTCTACACTGTTCCTTCGTAGATGGTGAGAATGCGTACCACTTCATCAGCTGATCAGTAGCCCGAGCCCCTAGTGGAAGCTCCTACGAGGGACAGAGGACGAGGCTGAGGCCGTGCTGGAGGCCGAGGTAGGGGAATGACTCAACCTAGAGTTCGAGCAGTAGCACCAGCGGTGAAGCCTCAGGTAGAGTTTGATGAGAAGGCTCCGGCCCAGGTTGTTCCAGCAGGGCCAACTCAGGTTCCATAGGGGTTCATAGCTACCCCGGTACTTCAGGATGCTTTGGTCCATCTAGAAGGCCTTATGGAGAGTGTTACTTAGGCCAGTACATTCCATGTAGCACCAGCCGTCTCTCGGGCTGGAGGAGGATCACAGACTCCCGCTACTCACACTCCGGAGCAGATAGCTCCTCAGTTTCAGACTCCAGCAGCTCAGCCAGTTGGGGTACTTCCGCCGAGTGTTGTAGTATAGACCAGCGATGCATCAGCTATGTCTTCTGAGGCCTTGTGGAGATTGGACATGTTTACCAAGCTCTTCACCACTACCTATGGCAGTACATCTTTAGAGGATCCCCAGTACTATTTAGACAGTTATCACGATGTATTACAGAACATGGGGATAGTGGAGACCAATGGGGTCGACTTTGATGCTTTTCGTCTATCAAGTTCTTCCATGAAATGGTGGAGGAATTATTGTTTGGCCAGATCAGTTGGGTCACCAACTCTCACTTGGGACCAGTTCTCTATGATATATTTGGAGAAGTATCTTCCTATCACTTAGAAAGAGGACTATTGGAGGCAGTTCGAGGGCCTTCAGCAGGGTTCTATGATCGTCATTCTGTATGAGACCAAATTTGTTGATTTGGCCCGTCATGCTCTTCTTATGCTTCCTACCGAGAGAGAGAGAGAGAGAGAGAAAGGGTGAGGAGTTTTATTAAGGGACTTACTTAGCCTATTAGATTGCATATGGCTAAGGAGTCAGAGAGTAAGATTTCTTTCCAGGATGCAGCCAATGTGGCCGGATGAGTTGAGATGGTTCTATCATAAGGGAGTGGTTAGGGGTCTGACAAGAGGTCGCGTCACTTTGGTGGATTTAGTGGGGCCTCATCTGGAGGCCGGGGTACTTTTAGTATGGTCCATCCTCCCAGGTCATTTCATTAAGCACTTCAGACATCCCATGGAGCTTTAGGGGGTCGTGTCTTTATGTACCTCCTTTAGGGCAGCCAACTTATAGTGCACCACCAGTTCCTATCAGAGCACCTCCTCTTCAGAGTTACTATCGTGGTCAGTCGGATTGTCAGGGTCATCCGTAGTATCAGGATGGATGTTTTGAGTGTGAGGAGTATGGGCATATCCGTAGGACCTGTCCGAGATTGGTAGGTGCTCATCCACAACAGTAGGGTTCTCGTGCCATGATCCCGCCACCGCCCGCTCACCCAGCTAGAGGTTGGGGTCACAGATCCCGAGGTAGGGGTCAGCCTGTTAGAGGTAGAGGTTAGGCCTTTAGATGTAGAGGCCAACTAGTAGGAGGTCGTCCTAGAGATATAGTTCAGAGTGGTGGGGCCCAGCCCCGATGTTATGCTTTCCCAGCCAAGCTTGATGCTGAGTCCTCCGATGCTGTTATCACATGTATTGTTTCGATTTGCAGTAGAGATGCTTCAGTTCTATTTGATCTAGGGTCTACTTACTCCTATGTGTCTTTTTATTTTGCTTCCTCTTTGGTTGTGCCTCTTGAATCTTTGAGTGCTCTCGTATATATGTCCACATTAGGGGGGGATTCTATTGTTATAGATCATGTCTATCACTTGTGTGGTTGTTATTGGGAGTCTTGAGACTAGCATAGATCTTATACTTCTCGATATAGTTGATTTAGATGTCATTTTGGGGATGAATTGGCTGTCACCTTATCATGCTATATTAGATTGTCTCGCCAAGACTGTGACCTTAGCATTGTCGGGGTTGCCTTTATTGGAGTGGAGCGGGACTCCTGGTCATACTACTAGCATAGTTATCTCTTATATAAACGCTCGACCTATGGTTAAGAAGGGATGTTTGGCTTATTTGGCTTATGTTTGTGATTCTAGTGCGGAGGTTCCTTCCACGAATTCTGTAACAGTTCTTTGGGAGTTCCTAGAGGTTTTTCCTATAGACCTACCAGGGATGCCACCTGATAGGGATATCAACTTTTTCATTGATCTGGCTTAGGGCACTCCGCCCATTTCTCTCCCGCCATATCGTATGGCCCTGCTAGAGTTGAAGGAGTTGAAGGAGCAGTTGCAAGACTTGCTTGATAAAGGGCTTTATAAGACCTAGTGTCTCGCCTTGGGATTCGCCGGTGTTGTTTGTGAAGAAGAAGGATGGGTCGATGAGGATATGCATAGACTATCGGCAGTTGAACAAGGTCACCATCAAGAACAAGTATCCATTGCTGAGGATTGATGATTTATTTGATTAGCTTCAGGGTACCAAAGTGTATTCGAAGATTGATTTGAGATTTAGCTACCATCAGTTGAGGATTAAAGCATTTGATGTCCCTAAGACAACTTTTCAGACTTGGTACGGGCATTATGAGTTTCTAGTGATGTCATTTGGGTTGAAAAATGCCCTAGAAACATTTATGGATTTGATAAACTGGGTGTTCAAGACCTATCTGGATTTCTTCGTGATTGTTTTATTGATGATATCTTGATCTACTCTCGCAGCCGCGAGGAGTATAAACAGCATCTTCAGATCGTTCTTCAAACTCTGAGAGACAGCCAGTTATATGCTATATTTTTGAAGTGTGAGTTTTAGTTGAGTTTAGTTGCTTTCTTGGGTCACGTTGTATCAGTAGAGGGTATTCAGGTGGATCTTAAGAAGATTGAGGCAGTCAAGGACTGGCCTAAACCCACATCAGCTACATTGATCTAGAGTTTTTTGGGTTTGGCGGGTTATTACTGTCAGTTTGTGGAGGGGTTTTCATTTATAGCAGCCCCGATGAACAGGTTGACCTAGAAGGGTGCCCCATTTAGGTGGTCGGACGAGTGTGAGACGAGCTTTCAGAAGCTCAAGACAGTTTTGACTATGGCGCCGGTGTTGGCGTTGCCCACAAGTTAAGAGCCCTATACAGTATATTGTGATGCATCTCGTATTGGGCTTAGTGTGGTATTGATGCAGAATGGCAAGGTTATTGCATATGCTTCATAGCAGTTGAAGATTCACGAGAAGAATTATCCAGTTCATAACTTAGAGCTAGTCACCATTGTTCAAGCGCTGAAGATTTGGAGGCATTACTTATATGGCATGTTATGTGAGCTGTTCACGAATCATAAGAGTTTGAAATATTTGTTCAAGCAGAAAGAGCTCAATTTGAGGCAGCGAAGGTGGTTGGAGCTATTGAAAGACTATGATATCACCATCTTGTATCATCCTGGGAAGGCCAATGTGGTGGCCGATGCTTTGAGTAAAAAGTCAACTAGTATGGGCAGCCTTGCGTACATTCCAATCGGTGAGAGACCGCTTGCATTAGATGTTCAGGCTTTGGACAATTAGTTCGTGAAGTTGGATGTTTCTAAGCCCAGTTATGTTTTAGCTTGCACAGTCACTCGGTTTTCCTTGTTTGAGCGTATCAGGGAACAATAATATGATGACCCTCATTTGCTTGTCTTTAGGGACATAGTGTGGCACAATGGTGCCAAGCAGGTTACGATTGGAGATGATAGAGTTTTGAGGATGCAGGGTCGTGTTTGTGTGCCTAATGTGGATGGACTTCATGAGTTGATTCTAGAGGAGGCCCATAGTTCCCGATATTCTATTCACTCAGGCACCGCTAAGATGTATTAGGACTTGCGGTAGCATTACTGGTGGATGAGGATGAATAAGGATATTATTGCATTTGTAGCTCGGTGTTTGAATTGTCAGCAGGTAAAGTACGAGCATTAGAGACCTGGTGGTTTGCTTCGGAAGATTGAGATTCCTGAGTGAAAGTGGGAGCGTATCACTATGGATTTCATTGTTGGACTCCCACGGACTTAGAGGAAGCTCGATGCAGTATGGGTTATTGTGGATAGGCTGACTAAGTCAGCGTATTTCATTCCTGTGGCAGTTTCCTATTCCTCGGAGCGGTTGGCAGAAATCTATATCTGTGAGATCGTTTGTCTTCATGGTGTGCCCGTGTATATCATTTCTGATCGAGGTACGTAGTTTACCTCGCATTTTTGGAGGGCAGTATTGTGTGAGTTGGGTACGCGGGTTGAGTTGAGCACAACATTTCATCCTCAGACAGACAGACAATCTGAGCGTACTATTCAGATCTTAGAGGATATGCTTCGCGCCTGTGTTATTGACTTTGGGGGTTCTTGGGATCAGTTCTTGTCGTTAGCAGAGTTTGCCTACAATAACAGTTATTAGTTAAGCATCCGGATGGCTCTCTATGAGGCATTGTATGGTAGACGGTATCAATCACTGGTTTTGTGGTTTGAGCTGGGGAAGTCTCGGTCTTGGGTACAAATTTAGTGCAGGATGCCTTGGATAAGGTTAAGATTATTCAGGAGAGACTTTGTACAGCTTAGTCTAGGAAAAAGAGTTATGCCAACTATAAGGTTCGTGATGTGACATTCATGGTCGGAGAGAGAGTGTTGCTTCGGGTGTCACACGTGAAGGGTGTGATGCAATTTGGGAAGAAGGGCAAGTTAAGCCTTAGGTTTGAGATCCTTGATCGAGTGGGAGAGGTGGCTTACCGACTTGCTTTGCTGCCAGGTTTATTAGCAGTAGATCTAGTGTTTCATGTGTCCATGCTTCGGAAGTACCGCGGTGACCAATCCCACATGTTAGACTTTAGCACTGTCCTATTGGACAATGTTTTGACCTACGAGGAGGAGCCGGTAGCTATTCTAGACCGATAGGTTCGCCAGTTCAGATCGAAGAGTTATCCTTCGGTTCGTGTATAGTGGAGAGGTCAGCCTATTAAGGCAGCTACCTAGAAGTCTGAATCCGATATACGGAGCAGATATCCCCATCTTTTCACCGACTTGGGTACTTTTCTATTTTCGTTCGAGGACGAACGGTTGTTTTAGAGGTGGAGAATATGATAACCCAAAGGGTCATCTTCTGTTTTAGAACTGGAATCCGTGTTCTGAGGCCTTAAAAACCACAATTATCTCTCCTCAAATTGCGTGCGCAGTCTGGGCATGCATTCGAAAAGCCATTATGTAAAAATTTAAGAAATGATGATTTTTGGCCTAAAAAGTTGATTTTTGTTGACTTCGGTCAACGCTTTGGGTAAACAAACCCAAACCTGTGTTTCGACGGTCCTAGAGGGTCCGAAGGAAAATATGGGACCTGGGCGCATGCCCGAAATCGAATTTTGAGGTCCCTAGCCCGAGAAATGAATTTTTTAAGGAAATTGATAAGATTGAAAATGTAATAATTTAAAGGATTTGATCTTGTTGGTATCAGGCCCGTATTTTAGTTTTCGAGTTCGGTACAGTTCCGTTATGATATTTAAACCTTATCTGTGAAATTTGGTGAAAAACGGAATTGATTTGACAATATTCAGACCTTTGGTTGAGAAAATAGAAGTTTTAAATATATCTTGAAAGTTTCATGCAATTTGGTGCTAAATTCATAGTTTTAGGTGTTATTTTGGCGATTTGATCGCATGAGCAAGTTCGTATGATATTATAAGACTTGTGTGCATGTTTTGTTTGAAGCATCGATGGCTTGGGTGAGTTTTCGATAGGCTACAAAATCATTTAGGAACTTAGAAATTTGTTGGTGCAACTGGTGTCTGTATCAGGCCTCTGATCTCGCAATTGCGATATCAGGCTTCGTAAATGCGAACCAAGTAGGCTCGCAAATTGCAAGATATTTATCGCAATTGAGAAGAAAGCCTGGGCCAGCAAAGTTCGCAAATGCGAACAAATCTTCACAATTGCGAAGGGGGTCTGGGGAAGGGCATGCAAATGCGAACATTTACTCGCATTTGCTAGGGGTCAGAGATCGTAACTGCGATACTTTCCTCGCAATTGCGATGGAAGAAGGAATGTGAAGGGCTTCACATTTGCGATAGCTTCTTCGCATTTGTGAGCTTCGCAATTGCGAAGCTTAGGTCGCAATTACGACATCTACAACTGAGTAAAAGGTCTTAGATGGGATTTTCATTCATTCTTCCATTTTTCAAAACCTAAACTTCAAGAGGCAATTTTCCAAAGGCTAGTTCTTCCCCAAATCATAGGTAAATGATTCTTAACTCATTTCTTTCAATTTTTTACATCTTTTTACAAGATTTCATCCTAGAATCTAGGGTTTTTCATGGTACAATTGGGGATTTTTCGGTAGAACTTAGGAATTTCGAAATTTGGGGATTTAGACCTCCAATTAAGGCCAGATTCCAAAACTAATTGTATATCTGGGCTTGGGGTGAACGGATAATCGGGGTTTGGTCCGAATTTTGGGTTTTGACCAAGCGGGCCCAGGGTCGATTTTCGACTTTTTGGGGAAAATATTAAGAAACCTATAATTTTACATTAGAATTAATTTCTTTAGCAATAATTGATGTTATAAACTTAATTATGACTACATACGAGTGAACTGGAGGTGGAATCAAGAGGTAAAGTGGTAATTGAGCTTTGACTTTCCTGTTGGATTGAAGTAAGTGTTTGGTCTAACCTTGACTCGAGGGATTAGGGATCCCTGACTTAGTTGCCATGTGAAATTCCATGTGTGTGACATATAAGCGTGGTGACGAGTAGCTATGCACTGCCAAATTATCTATTTAGCCTATTCCCTTCCCCGTTCCTAGTATATTGTCTTTCTGTCTTAACTTCTACTTGCTTATTGATGCTTCCATGTCTAGTTGCTTCTTGTTAAATGTTGGTTTTTTTCTATTGAAGGTATTAATTGTTCTGTCAGGACCCATTTCTATAATAGATCGTGATGGAGCCCAACACCATTGTCAGGCAAGCCAATGCGGAAATATAATTAAGTTCTCATTTTACTTTCACCAAAAATAAGTGCAGCAATTCCTTAAGTTAAAGTTAAAATAAGAAATGAACAGTAATGTGCCAAAAATAATTATACAACCCTAAAATAATAGTCTACTAATGTGTGTGCCAAGACCTGGTGTCACAAGTAGTGTGCAACTAGTAGAATGTACAAAAAGAATAAAACTATCCTACTGTCCGAGGTAGAACAAACAACAAAAGTAAAAGAAAGACTCCATCAAGCTGCTGAACGGCACAGCAAGGGGGCAGCTCACTGTGAAAGTCTCGGACTATGAATCAGGGGCGCGCACCAGACTGATAGCCAGATGTACCTACCTCAGATCCTCTACAATTAAGTACAAAAGTGTAGTATGAGTACATAAACAATATGTACCCAGTAAGTATCCCGTCTAATCTCGAAGAAGTAGAGACGAGATGTCGATTTGATACTTACTAGGGTCAAATAATATAATAAGGTGTTACGCTAAGCATGGGAGTCACAAATAATCAACAGTTTATAGCAAGAGGTAATAAGTCATGTTCTTAACAATTTTACAGTTAACCAATTACATTTCAAGTATTTAGCAAAACAAGTCATGGATAAGATTTCACATAGATATCATGCGCACATTATGCCGAGGTCGACGGCCCGATCCAACAAAAAATAAATTGTGTACTGTCAGAGGGTCAAATGGCATGAACCATAGATGCATCTATTTCTACCGAGGCGATCGGCCCGATCCACAAATATTAATTAATATAAGAAAACACATGATGGAACATTTATTTTCAAACAATTTCATACAAGTGTCCACCAAGTGTATACATTCGGTTATATTCCTTTCCAAGTCTCTAGCATATCCTAAGTGATCACCTTAGCAAGAAAATATAGAGATATTCGCAAATATAGCATGATACGGGTCCTAAACTACCCAGACAATTAACATAATAGTAGCTACGCACGGACTCTCGTCACCTAGTGCGTACGTAGCCCCCGCATTTAGTAGCAAATTACTCAATTATTAAACCTATGGGGATAATTCCCTCTTACAAGGTTAGAAAGGTGACTTACCTCACTCCAAAGTGCACTTCCAATACCAAGAACGAGCCCAAACCCTCAATTCGGAGCGGAACGATCCCAAACTAGTTGAATGAGGTAGAAACTAGTCAATATAAGCTCACAAGATCGTATTCTAGCTATTTAAGCAATTTCCCAACCCTTAACATAAGTTTCCTAAAGTTTGACCCCGGGGCCCACGTGCTCGGATTCCGAAATTTTTCGAAGGAAGTTGTTCTCTTTAACCTAAGGATTAATAACATATGATTTCTAATTCATTTCATAACAAATTTCGTGGTTAAATCTAACTTTTGTCAAAACCCTAGGTTTTGCTCTAACCCCTTGATTTTACCTAAATCCTAGTGTTTAATCTACCTAAGACACAAGTATTAAACTAAGAATAGGTGGGATAAGCTTACCTCAAGATACTAGGTGGAAGTCTTCTCTCAAAAGCTACCCAAATCGCCAATGGAGGAGTGAAATGTGGCAAAAATGACTTAGAACCCGTATTAAATGAAGCTCACTGCTTCAGCGATTTCTGCATCTGCGGTCAGGGGACCGTATCTACGGTCCCGCTTCTGCGAGAAATTGGACGCATCTGCGGAACCGGCCAAGCGGGATGCGACCGCTTCTGCGGCTTGGGAGCCGTTTTTGTGATTTCTGGGCTTGGCCTACCTTGGCCGTATCTGCGATAGGTGGACCGCTTCTGCGGTATCACACCTGCGGTCGACCAACCCCAGGTGCGGTTATGACAAAAGCAGATGCTTCAGCTCTTCTCAACATTTCCAACTTCACTCGAGCCTTGTCCGATTGACGCTCGGGGCTCCCAGGCCCCACCCGAACATCTCGACAAGTCTGTAATCATGAAATGGACCTACTCGAACCTTCGGAACACCCGAAATAATGTTAAATCTAAGAATCACCCCCTAAAACTAATTGAATCAAACTTATAAACTTCAAGTTCTTAATTTTCCTCTAACGAGCCGAAACGCCCTTAAACTACTCAGATTGACACCAAATTTTTCCGGCAAGTCTTAAATGTTATTTTAGACCTGTACTAGGCTCCGAAACCAACATACAAGATCGATACCAACGTGATCAGTCATTAATTAGATTATTTAAATCCTTAGAATTTCAGTTTAACAAGTTTTAATAAAAATTCATTACTTGGGCTAGGGACCTCGGCATTCGATTCTGAGCATACACCCAGGTCCCATATTTTCCTACGAACCCTACGGGACCGTCAAAATACGAATCCGGGTCCGTTTGCTCAAAATGTTGATCAAAGTCTAACTTAGCCTTTTAAGAAAATCCTACGGAATCAAATGAGCATATTTCAACCCAAACTCTTCCAAATCCTGAACCAACCATCCTCACAGGTCGTAAGTTGGTTAAAGCAAGCACGGGAAGTTTTATTTAAGGGAATGAGGTTATAAAAAGCAAAACGACCAATCAGGTCGTTACATTCTCCACCTATTAAATAAACGTTCATCCTCGAACGGACATAGAAAAATACCTGAGCTGCTGAATAAATGTGGATATCTGCTCCGCATATCCTCCTCGGACTCCCAGGTTGCCTCCTCAACTGGTTGGCCCCTCCACTGGACCTTCACCGTAGAAATCCTTTTGGACCTTAACTGGCGATCCTGTCTATCAATAATGGCAACTAGCTCCTCCTCATAACCCAAAATCTCATCCAGCTTAATAGTACTGAAGTCTAACACATGGGACAACTCGGCATGATATTTCTGAAGCATCGATAAATGAAAAATCGGATGAAATCCCGATAAGCTGGGGGGTAAAGCAAGCTCGTAAGCAACCTCCCTAACTCGTCTCAACACCTCAAAGGGGCCAATAAACCTTGGGCTCAACTTGCCCTTATTCACGAATCTCATAATGCCCTTCATTAGCGAGACTTTCAAGAGAACCTTCTCGCCAACCATGAATGATACATCACACGCCTTCTGATCCGCATAACTCTTCTGTCGGGACTGAGCTATGCGAAGCCTCTCCTAAATCAACTTTACCTTGTCCAAGGCATCTTACACCAAATCTGTACCTATAACTTAGACTCACTCAGCTCAAACCACCCGATAGGAGAACGACACCGCTGACCGTATAAAGCCTCAAATGGGGCCATCTCAATGATGGACTAATAGCTGTTGTTATAATCAAACTCTGCCAAGGGTAAGAACTGATCCCACTATCCTCCAAAGTCAATCACATATGCTCTAAGCATATCCTCCAAAATCTGAACTATCCACTCGGACTGCCCGTCGGTCTGAGGATAGAATGTTGTGCTAAGATCTACACGGGTCCCCAACTCACTCTAAATAGCTCTCCGGAAATGGGAAGTGAACTGAGGGCCTCTGTCTGATATGATGGAAATAGGCACACCGTGCAATCGGACTATCTCCCAAATGTAGATCTAAGCATTCCTCTCTGTTGTATAAGTAGTCACCACTGGAATAAAGTGGGCCGACTTGATCAACCTATCAACAATGACCCACACTGAATCAAACTTTCGCAAGGTCCGCGACAACCAACTACGAAATCCATGGTAATGCGCTCCCACTTCCACTCTGGTATAGGCATCTGCTGAAGTAGGCCACCCGGCCTCTGGTGTTCATACTTGACCTGCTGGCAATTCAAACACCTAACCACATACTCCACTATGTCTTTCTTCATCCTCCACCACCAATAATGCTACCTCAAGTCACGATACATCTTCGTAGCTCCCGGATGAATGGAATACCGTGAACTATATGCATTCTCTAGAATCCTCTTCCTCAGACCATCAACATTACGAACACATAGACGACCCTTGAGTCGCAAAACACCATCCTTGCCAATCGAAACCTCCTTGGCACCTTCCTGAAGCACCATCTCTCTGAGAACCACCAGATGTGGATCATCGATTTGTCGGGCATTTATCTACCCTAATAATGAAGACTGAGCAACCACACATGCAAGAACTCGGCTAGGATCTAAAATGTCCAACCTCACAAGTCTGTTAGCCAAGGACTGAACGTCCAAAGCTAGTGGCCTGTCCTCTGCTGGAATGAATGCCAAACTACCCATACTCCCTGCTTCCTGCTTAAGGAATCTGTGGCCACATTTACCTTGCCTGGATGATAAAGAATGGTGATGTCATAATCCTTCAGTAACTCAAGCCACCTGCGTTGCCTCAAATTAAGATCCCTCTACTTTAACAAATGTTGTAGGCTGCGATGATCAGTATAAACCTTACATGACACCCCATACAGATAATGCCTCCATATCTTAAGAGCATGAACAATCGCAACCAACTGTAGATCATGCAACGGATAATTCTTCTCATGAACCTTCAGCTGATGCGAAGCGTATGCAATAACTCACCACTCCTACATCAATAAATATCCTAAGTCAATGTGTGAAGCGTCGCAATATACCGTATACATCCCCGAACTGGAAGGCAACACAAGAACTGATGTTGTGGTCAAAGCTGTCTTGAGCTTCTGAAAGCTCTCCTCACAATCATCGGACCAACGAAAAGGAGAACTCTTCTGGGTCAATCTAGTCAGAGGTGATGCAATAGATGAAAATCCCTATACGAGTCATCTGTAATAGCCTTCTAACCCCAGGAAACTCCTGATCTCGGTCACGGAAGTAGGCCGTGGCCAACTCTGAACTGCCTCAATCTTCTTAGGATCCACCTTAATACCCTCTCCTGACACAACATGCCCCAAGAATGCCACTAACTCTAGCCAAAACTCACACTTGGAGAACTTAGCATATAGCTTCTGCTCTCGTAATGTTTGAAGCACTACTCTCAAATGTTGCTCGTGCTCCCCCAGAATACGTGAGTATATCAAGATGTAGTCAATGAAGACGATGACAAAGGAATCAATATAAGGTCTGAACACCATGTTCATCAAGTCCATAAATGCCGCTAGGGCATTAGTCAAGCCAAAGGACATCACCAGAAACTCATAGTGGCCATATCTAGTCCGGAATGCAGTCTTCGGAACATCTGAAACCCGAATCTTCAACTAATGGTAACCCGACATCAAGTCGATCTTAGAGAACACCCTAGCACCCTGCAGTTGGTCAAACAAATCATCGATATGAGGCAACGGATACTTGTTCTTGATGATGACTTTGTTCAACTGGCAGTAATCAATGCACATCCGCATAGTCCCATCCTTCTTCTTCACAAATAACACTGGTGCACCCCAAGGTGGTACACTGGGCCTAACAAACCCCTTTGCTAACAACTCCTCAAGCTGGTCCTTCAACCCCTTCAACTCTGTAGGAGCCATGCGGTACGGTGGAATAGATATAGGCTGGGTGCCTGGAGCCAAATCAATACAGAAATCAATATCACGATCCGGTGGCATGACAGGAAGATCAGAAGGAAACACATCAACAAACTCTCGAACTACTGGAACTAAATCAATTGTCGGAGACTCTACGGTGGTGTCCCGAACATAAGCCAAATACGCCAAACACCCCTTCTCGATCATTTGCCGAGCCTTCAGGAAAGAGATGACCCGACTAGATATATCAACTGTGGAACCCTTCCACTCCAACCTCGGCACCCCTGACATTGCTAATGTAATAGTCCTGGCATGGCAATCTAGGACAACGTGATATGGAGATAACCAATCCATGCCCAGGATGACCTCAAAGTCGATCATATCAAACAATAGGAGATCCTCTCTAGTCTCGAAACCACAGAAGGTGACCACACAGGACCGATAGAGATCCACAACCACAGAATCGCCTACATGAATAGACACATGAACAGGAGTGCCCAAAGGCTCAGGAGAAATAACCAAGAAACGAGTAAAAAAAGATGATACATATAAATAAGTAGACCCTGGATCAAATAATACCGAAGCATCTCTACCACCGACAGAAATAATACCTGTGATGATAGCATCTGAGGCTAATGCATCTGGCCTGGCCGGAAGGGCGTAGAATCTGGCTGGAGCGCCGGCTGGCTGGCCACCACCTGATTGAGCAGTAGCTGGCTGACCTCTCTATACCTGGACTCCACCTCTAGGACGGCCCCTACTAGTCTACCCTTTGCCTCTAGGTTGCGAGGCAACCGGTGCTAAAATCATAGGCTATTGACCCTACTACACTACCTTGCTCCGAAACCTGGGGTAGTATTCCTCATATGACCAAGGTCCCCGCACTCAAAAAAACCCTGCGGTGCGGTGGCCTGCTGCCTTGATGGCTGACCCTAATGGCCTGTAGACCCACTGGAAGAAGCCTGAATAGCCGGTAAACGGTATAAACTCTCCAGCATAGCACTGAAATAAGAATTAGAAGAACCCTGAGGACCTGAATAGCAACCGGAGGAACCCTAAATAGCTGGCGGGCGATAAGAACTCTCTGGCATGACGCTTAAATAGGGGCGCGCTGGAGCACCCCAAGTAGGTGGTGGGGCTGAATATGGAGGCCTGCTGGGTTGTTCCCTCCCCAAACTGACCTCTGCCCCTAGCCGATGTACCTCTAAACTCTCTGGAGAATCTAGCCCTCTTATCCTGCTACATCTGATCCCTACCCCTCAGACGGTAGCCCTTAATCCTCCGAGCAATCTCCACTACTAATTGATAAGGAGTCCCCATCTCCACCTTTCGGGCCATGTTGGCCCTGATGCCAGAATGCAACCCTGAAACAAACCTCTACACCCTCTATGCATCAGTAGAAAGTATCATCAATACATGATGGGATAGCTTAGAAAACCTCGCCTCATAATCGGTCATGGACATCTGACCCTGCTCAAGCTACTCAACCTGATATCGCAGCTCTTCCCTCTCAGAGGGTGGAATATACCTGTCCAAAAACAACTGCGTGAACTGACTCCAAGTGATAGGAGGAGAACCTGCGGGTCTACCCAGAACATAAGACTGCCACCATCTGCGGGCGCTGCCCTCTAGCTGAAAAATAGTGAAGTCGACCCCATGTGACTCCAATATCCTCATGTTGTGCAGTCTGTCCCTACACCTATCAATGAAGTCCTGAGCATCCTCATGATGCTCACCCTTGAAGACAGGGGGTGAAGTCTAGTCCATCTATCCAATAAATTCTGCGGGTCGCCATCCGCAACTAGTCTGGGCTGGGGCGCCACTGCAGTAATTGGCTGAGCCCCATCTGTAGGTAGTGCACCCTGGGTCTGATACACTGCAGCTGCATGACCATGAGCATGAGCAGTAGGGGTCTGTGCTCCCCTTCCTGCCTGTGATGTAGCTGGATCTGCTGGAAATAAACCACCCTGAGTCATGGTATCCATGAATCGTAGCATACGACCCATGATCTCCTGGAATCCCGGTGTTGTCATAAAGTCTGCTAGGGTAGGCTCAGTTGTGGGCACCTCGCCCTGCTCTTTGATGAAAGCATCTCCCACAGGATCTGCTTGCGGTGCTACTAGGATAGCTCAGAGACGCCCTCGTCCCCTACCTCGAGCCGGTGCCCTCCCCCGGCCTCTGCCTCGGCCTCTAGCAACGGGAGGAGCAGCTCCTCCCGGGTCTGGAACATCACCCGTGTGTATCCTCACCATTTGTGAGAGAGTAGAAGAGGGAAATTTAGTATACCAACCACTACACGATAGAAAATGAATAAAGAGTAGTTTTTCCTAACACCCTATAGCCTCTCGAAGATAAATACAGACGTCTCCATACCAATCCGCAAGACTCTATTAGGTTTGCCCATGACTTGTGAGACCTACGTGAACCTAGTGTTTTGATACCATGTTGTCATGACCCATTTCCATAATAGATCGTGATGATGCCCAACACCATTGTCAGCAAGCCAATGCGGAAATATAATTAAGTTCTCATTTTACTTTCACCAAAAATAAGTGCAACAATTCCTTAAGTTAAAGCTAAAACCAGAAATGAACAGCAACATGCCAAAAATAATTATACAACCCCAAAATAATAGTCTACTAATGTGTGTGCCAAGACCTGGTATCACAAGTAGTGGGCAACTAGTAGAATGTACAAAAAAATAAAACTCTCCTACTGTCCGAGGTAGAATAGACAACAAAAGTAAAGAAAGACTCCATCAAGATGCTTAACGGCACAGGAAGGGGGAATCTCACTGTGGAAGTCTCGAACTATGAATCAGGGGCGCGCAGCAGACTGATAGCTAGATGTATCTACCTCAGATCCTCTACAATTAAGTACAGAAGTGTAGTATGAGTACATAAACAATATGTACCCAGTAAGTATCCCGTCTAATCTCGAAGAAGTAGAGACGAGAGGTCGACTTGATACTTACTAGGGTCAAATAATATAATAAGGTGTTATGCTAAGCATGGGAGTCACAAATAATCAATAGTTTGTAGCAAGAGGTAATAAGTCATGTTCTTAACAATTTTACAGTTAACCAATTACATTTCAAGTATTTAGCAGAACAAGTCAAGGATAAGATTTCACATAGATATCATGCGCACATTATGCCGAGGTTGACGGCCTGATCCAACAGAAAATAAATTGTGCACTGCCAAAGGGTCGAATGGCGTGAACCATAGATGCATCTATTTCTACCGAGGCGATCGACCCGATCCACAAATATCAATTAATATCAAGAAAACACATGATGGCACATTTATTTTCAAACAATTTCGTACAAGTGTCCAACAAGTGTATACATTCGCTTATATTCCTTTTCAAGTCTCTAGCATATCCTAAGTGATCACCTTACCAAGAAAATATAGGGACATTCACAAATATAGCATGATACGGGTCCTGGACTACCCATACAATTAACATAATAATAGCTACGCACGGACTCTCATCATCTAGTGCGTACGTAGCCCCCGCATTTAGTAGCAAATTACCCAATTATTACACCTATGGGGACAATTCCCTCTTACAAGGTTAGAAAGGAGTCTTACCTCGCTCCAAAGTGCACTTCCAATACCAAGAACGAGCACAAACCCTCAATTCAGAGTCGAACGATCCCAAACTAGTTAAATGAGGTAGGAACTAGTTAATATAAGCTCACAAGATTGTATTCTAGCTATTTAAGCAATTTCCCAACCCTTAACACAAGTTTCCTAAAATCCGACCCCGGGCCCATGTGCTCGGGGCTCCCAATCCCCTCCCGAACATACCGACAAGTCTGAAATTATGAAACAAACCTACGCAAATCTTTGGAACACCCGAAACAATGCTAAATCTAAGAATCACCCCCTAAAACCAATTGAATCAAACTTATGAACTTCAAGTTCTTAATTTTCCTCTAACGAACCGAAACGCCCTTAAACTACTCGGATTGATACCAAATTTTGCGAGGAAATCTTAAATGTTATTTTGGACTTGTACTAGGCTCCGGAACCAACATACGAGCTCAATACCAGCGTGATCAATCATTGATTAGTTTCTTTAAATCCTTAGAATTTCAGTTTAACAATTTCTAATAAAAATTCATTACTCGGGCTAGGAACCTCGGAATTCGATTCCAGACATACGCCCAGGTCCCATATTTTCTTACGGACCCTCCAAGACCATCAAAATACGAATCCTGGTCCGTTTGCTTAAAATGTTAACCAAAGTCAAAATTAGCCTTTTAAGAAAATCCTAAGGAATCAAATAAGCATATTTCAACCCAAACTCTTCCAAATCCCGAACCAACCATCCCTGCAGGTCATAAGTTGGTTAAAGCAAGCGCATGAAGTTTTATTTAAGGGAATGGGGTTCTAAAAAGTAAAACGACCAGTCGGGTCATTACATGTTCCGTTGTTTCATTATATTATATCGTTGGTTTAAGTTGGTTTGTTGGTGCTTTAAGGTACACTTTGGTTGGTCTCGCTGTGTAGTATTAACTTATGAAGTTTCATAATTGTATAGATTTTCCATTGTTTTGGTTTGAGGTATAAATATTGTGGAAGGTTTTGAGTTAAGTTGTGAAATACGTATTTTTATTTTGTGATTGGTACTGATATAGTGGGATCGGGTTGCACGCCGCAATAGGAGGAATAAGGGTGAAATGTGATTGTCTGGTATGATCGGGTTGCACGCTGCAATAAGGAGTAATAAGGGTGGACAAGTGGGATCGAGTCGCATGCCGCAACATGAGGAATAAAGGTGATATATTGAGAAGTATTAAGGGTGGACTGGTGGGATCAGATTGCACGTCGCAACAATGAGTAATAAGGGTGAATGTTCATATTGTTACTTGTTATATGGTGGGTTCGAGATGCACGCCACATCATTTTGTTGATTATGCATTCTTCCTCTATTGTGATTTTATATGCTAAGCACTAGCGAATTATTTGGGTTCTGTATTTATTTTCTGCAAGTTACTGTTCCATTTTGTTCCGTATTTCGTCTTTGCTTTATTATATGCTGTTGCAGGTTATATTGTATATGCCCTGCCATAGCCTCGTTACTATCTCGTCGAGGTTAGGCTCGGCACTTACCAGTACATGAGGTCGGTTGTACTGATACTGCACTCGGCACTTTCTGTGTAGATTTCGGAGCTGGTAGTAGTTGATCGAGAGGCTGGTTGCTGATACATCATTTAGGAGACTCAAGGTAGTCCTGCTGGCGTCCGCAGGCCCTGTCGTCCCCTCTTATGCTTTCCTTATTTCTGTTTATTTCTTTTTGAGACAGATGTATTTTCTTCTTTTAAACCCGTACTTGTAGTTATTCATAGAATGTTCGTGAGTTGTGACACCAGTTTTTGGGTGAAATCTGTTCGGTTTTGTTAATAGTATAAAGATAATTAGTTAAATACATAGTTCCACTTTTATTTCTGTTTGAATTAGCTCTTAATAATCTTAACTATGAAAATGCTAAGGAAAAAGGTGATTACAACTCTAACATTGGCTTGCCTAGCGAGTGCGATGTTAGGCGTCATGACGGTCCCGACGGTAGAAAATTCGGGTAGTGACAAAAGTATAATTAATAATACATATTTTTACTTTAATTTATTATTAATTAACTATTAAATTAGGATGAATTGGTGTAAAGATCAGTGCAGTTAAGTTTCTACCGTAGTCTGTAGAATAGCAGAGTTATTTTAATCCCATTTCGCTAATTAGATATGCAATTTAACTATATTAAAAAATGTCTCAATTGCAAAATCCTTTCCTTACAAATTTGAATAAAATTTGAGATCTCTTAATTAATTACTCCACTTAAATATGTATATAGGGTATTCATTTTAGAGCATTAAAATAGGTACAATATAAATATACTTATTCTTTTCTTTGTTTTCTAATCTAATATCAGTGATAGAATAGGAGAGTTATTTAAGTCTCATCACCAGGTATATATGCAATTTTGGTAAAAAAAGTGTCAGTTAGCAATATCATATATTTTAATTAACGCTGAGATCTCCTTATTATTTTAGACCAAGTAAATATGTGTAAAAGGTGATCCTCTAAGAAAACTAGAATAGGTATAAAGTTTATGTACTCATGTTTTTTCGTTTTGCTTAATTAATGTCAGTGACATAATAGGAGAGTTATTTAAACCTCATTTCAGCAGTTATATATGGAACTTAGGTAAAATAAAGGGTCGCAACGGGGAAAATCATTTCCTTACAAATTTGAATTAAGTTTGAGATCTCATAATCAGTTTAATCCATGTAAATATGTGTAAAAGGTTTTCACATTAGAATATTAGAATGGTTATAAAATATATGTACTTGTAGTTTTTAGCTGTTCGTGTATCTAATACCAGTGATAGAATATATAGAAAGTATTAAAATAGGTAAACATTTATGCACAATTATATTTCTAAAATGGCAAGTATAGGAATTTACCATTCAGTTGAATCCAAGTCAGAAATACTATAGTATAAATAGAAATGCAAGAGATTGGAAAGACAGATTGTCTAAAGTTCAGAAGGGAAAAAAAATAAAAAAAGATGAAGCAAGCTTTAGCAACAATTTTCGTCGTGGGGATCGCTTTTCTTATTCTCACATCAGGTATATTCTTTTGCTAAGTTAATTTTTATTTCTTATTATTCGAACACATTAAATATGCAAGATTGTTTATGTACGTACTGCTATATATTTATTTGCAGAAAATGGAATAATGCATTCAGTTGAAGGGCAAGCAGTAAATGTTTGTGAAGAATTAATTCTTGGCGTTGCGTGTCATCCAGAAAGAGATTCAGCGAAATGCCTGACAGAGTGCTCTAAAATATCCAAAGGTCATGGCATCGTCGATCATTATTGTTTAAGAGGGGAAACTACAAGTACTCCTAATTACTGCTATTGTCGATGGATAGCAGATTTCTGTAGTTAATTAAGAGTGTTAATTATACTCTAAAAGCAAGACTTTGAAAATGTAGTAGTTCTTCAAGCTACTTGTGCTTAATAAGATATATATAGCGACTACTTTCTCTTCATGAAGTTGTATAAGAATTTGGTAAAGAAAGAGAGGGAATATTGTATTCGTTCAAATATTCTCGTATGAATTTCTATAACATTCCAGCTTTAAAGTAAAAGAAATCGCAAACGGTTACACTGTGTTTTAACTTAAAAGGATCATCCAAATTTTAGTTACACACATTTTACTTGACCGTTTGATCATATGATCACGACTTCAGTGAAAGAGAAATTTTCATAAAGCACTATCTTTTAGTGGTAATTAGGTATCTATCGATATTATTTGCTATATTATGGATTTTAGATACGTTTTATGTTGTTATAAGATGTATTAGATGTATTTAAGCTACTGTACTCATGAATACAGTAGTAAAAATAGGTGTGAATCAGGGAAGTCCAGCTAATCAGTTGTTGTATTCGAGTGTATTCTACTTTATTCATGGCGTGAAACATGAGATTACAGCTGAACAGATTATTGTATTCGACTGTATTCACGGCGTGAAACATGTGATTGCATTGTTTTTAAACGAAAAGTGAATCAATTAACATAATAGACTGCTAATATAATAACTTAACAAACACAATTATAACATACAAATTTTGTATTTCCTTGTATAAAAAAGATTCTCAACCGAAAAATACCCCAAAAACATAGCAATCTTCAGAGAAATTATATAATACATCTGAAAAAATAAATTATATTAATTAAAAAAAACATATGAATACATTCATGCCATATAGCGATACAGTGACTACAATGAAATACATAGAATACAGTGGGATACATTGAAATACAATGAAAAAAAGACAGTGATTACAATGAATACATGGAATACAACGTGATACATAGAATTATAATGAAAAAAAAGACAATGAATACAATGAAAATACATTGAAACGGAGAGGAGATTTTTGGGTATAATTGAGTCAAGTCCCATTGCTTTTGGACCTGGACTGACGTTTGAAACGGCGTTGCAACGTAAACTTTACGAATCTTCTACTAGTGATTTGTGCTGGTCTTTAATGGGGTTCTGCCCTATTTTGGCGTTTGTTATGTCCAGGCGTGTGACAGTGGTTTTTTGGGGTGGGAAGCGACTGGTTGCTGTGGCTGGAGATGGGGTGTTTTGGCCGCTGGTGTTGTTGGTGGAAGAGGATGGACGACTGGAGGCTTGGGAGTGAAGAGAAGAAGGAGTTTGAGTGGCTCAGGCTTAGAGGTGCAGGGGGGGTCGCTGGCTCTTGGATTTTCCGGCGACTGATGGCTGGCAGCAATGAGCAGCTGGTGGACTGGTGGCGGTTGCTTAGGGGCGTTGGATGCTGCTGGTTTTTAGGGTTCTCATGGTCTAGGGTGTGTGGAAGAATTAGAAGGGTCATTGGTTGTGAGATCGGCGAGCGGACCCCTCCGTAGCGTTTTCAGGGAACGGGGAAAGAGAATGACATGTATCAAAGTAGAGAGAGAAAGAAAATAGTGTAACTGAATAGCGTATTTAGTGGCTTAGAGGTAGGAGGTAACCAAAATTAGATATTTTGCTATAAACATTAAAATATATCTATAGAATATAATTTTTTTAAATGGTATTTATTTAAAATAAATAAGGTGTTAACCTTTGCTATAGGAAGTAAAAATTCCATAATTAAATGGCAATACTACTTGACAGATCAAGGAGCCCAATTGTTGATATAGTTTTAGTTCGCTAGTTATTTCATATGCTCGCCAAATTTAAAATAAACTAGAGGTTATTTGTATTCCACGTAAACTCCAGCCTACATCACCATTTAATAATTTTTGGCCCAAATATATGCGGAGTATATCACGATCTTATATAAAAAAATAAATTATCTTTTTTGATAATTCCTTACCCTTCATTGTTCAAGAATAAGGAAGATGGCATAGATCATGAATGTTACGATAAACAAACTGGATGATCGTGATCGACACTCAGCAAGTTCTTTATCCACTAAATACAACAACAACAAACCCAGTATATACTCAATAAGTAGAATTTGGGAAGGGTAGTCTGTATGCAGATCTTACCCCTACCTAATACAGGTAGAGAGGTTGTTTCCAACAGACCCTCGACTCGAAAAGGGTGAGCAGAAGAAGAAGAAAAAGATGAAGAAGAATAATAAGAAAAACAAGAAAGGAAGAGAGAAGGAAAAGAGGGAGATAAAGGATAAGTAGTACCAAATAATAGCAACAGAGAATACAATACCTAAGGCGAGCAAAACCATATAACGCAATAAAAATTTTAAAATATGAAGGGACATGCGTGTTACTAAGACTATCGGTGAGCAACTAAGAAACTACCCACAAACCTTCTACCCTAATCCTTGGCCTCCACACCCTCCTATCAAGGATCATGTCCTCAGTGAGCTGAAGCAGCATCATGTCATGTCTAATCACCTCTCCCCAGTTTTTCTTAGGCCTACCTCGACTCTTCTCAAACTCGCCATCACCAAACTCTCATACCTCCTAATAAAATCTTAAAATGCAATATCAGGATACTTCGGGCCATCGCATATCATGTCAAAAGGGAACATGCAGTCCCATACAATTATGCAATAGTAATTCATAAATAAAGATTATATAAATATCAACATAGCTAATCACACCCAACTCTAATCCTAAAATAGATAAGCGGTCGCTGCAAATAAAATTCGACCTAAGAGTCTGGGTTTATTTGCACAGAGAACTAAGTTTTAGCTACAATTGTTCAATATCACTAAGAAACATAAGTCCAAACTATTTCCTAGTTATAAACAATTTGATTTTTATTTTAAACTTATTAACACAAAAATAGTAGAAAGCAGTAAAATTATCAAGTAACGAGGATGAAACTGGAGACAAGATTAAGGAGGGCTAGAATTATGATTTTTCCGATAGTTAGAAATTCTTCCCACTATACGTCTCCTATAATTTCGTCTAAGTTCTCTGCTGATCACGAGCACTCCATGCGTTGTAATTATCTCTCGAGCAACAATAATAATTTACTAGGCATATTCTCCCCAACTACACTAGCTGGTACTATCCTGCCGCTCACTATCACCACGTTAAGACTTTATTTCCCAAACCCACCTTTAAATATGTCGTATTAACTCATCATATAAGTTAGGAGTAACGTTGTTCAACAACCACCTAAATGTGTACCATTTCTCCAGCGACGCATAACAAATAAGCATAATCAATTAAGAGGTCTTTAATTAACTAAAATAAGCACGTAGTTGAACACATGGAGAGATCCAAAGGCTTAATTATATCAAAATATATTAATAATTCATCCTACAAAAGGTTCCATCAAAATCCTAGATAATAGAATTAACTACTCATAAAAGTATGTGAAAATATAATACTAAAATTCATAACCCACTGTTGATACCCACTTTTTCCCTATGTATTTTTATTCGTGCTTTCAAAATAACATGTATATACATATATAAGCATGCCCAAGTGTTTTGGTAGTTTTTCCTAATTTTTAAAGATTTTTAAAATTAATTTATTGTCTATTTTAGCAATATAAAGACCAATAATTACTTTCAAAATCATCAATTTTGGTGAATAATTTATTTTATTCCCATATTTATACTAAAATATAATTAATGTGATTTTTTTATATTTTTACAAATTTATTTGGTATTTTTAAAGCTAAATTGCATATAATTGCGATTATAGCCTATTTTACGATTAATAGTATTTTGTAATTTTAAAATTAGTTCTAGTATTTTTAAATTAATATTGATGTATTATTAATTAGTTCAGTACTTTTAATTTGATTTTAAAATCATTTTCACTATTTTTATAAAATAAAAGAGAAACATTGGCTATTTAATATTTAACCCCATTTTTATTTCAATAACAGCCCCATTACATTTCAATTGTAGCCCTTAATTTGACTCAATTAAACCAGCCCAATTCTATTTGGACCCAACCCACGACCCAATTCCAAATGACCCGCCCGGTTTCCTACTATTGATCCAGGCCGTTGACCATTTTAATCCACGGCCATAAACCACCCTTACCTTTTTTTAACCCCAAACGACTACCCTAATCCCTCATTTCCCATCTCCCAGCCGCCTTTGAACCCCTTTGTCTCTCAAATCCTCTCGAACCTTCCTGAAACCCTAATCATCTCCCACCTTATTTCATTGTGTTTCCACCGGAATCCATGGTGTCTTAGGCCGTGGATGGTCTGTAATCACCCTTTCTCACCATTAGACCTTAGCTATTCAAGGATGTGAAGCCTGACTTTGATGGTTCTCTCCAAGACCTTCTCAGATCTGTAGATCTATGGCTTCACCGGCCATTACTCCGGCATATTCGAGCGATATGAGTCTTTTCGACTCAGGATCTGACTTTCCTCAAGACCTTTCTCATTTCTCGGGATTTTTTTGCAATCCTAAGCTGTCTGAGGTTCTTTACTTGCTTATTTTCTTAGATATGGAATATGTCTATGTTCTATAGAACGTTAAAAAGGTTTTCCCCAAATTTCCTTTTCAAAATTGTTTTCTTTCGATTTCAGGGTTTCTGAAAAAGTTTCTTCAAATATCTTTCTGATTCTTTCCGTTCTTTCTTTATGTGTGTTTATCTATGTTAGGCTCGTATGTTTTTTTTCTACTACGCATGAGTTTGCTCTCTTGTTTCTTTTCTATTATGCGAGACTCTTCTATTTTGCTGTCACTCTTATGCTCTCATGTTAATCCGTGTTGTTAATCCTTATTCTTTGTTGTATGTGTTTATGGTTGAGTTCTTTGATTTTGTTCACTTTACTAAGTTATGTTTGTGTTCCTGCTAAGCATATTTCATCTACTTTTGTTTAAAGCTTGTATCATCTCTTTATTTCTGAACCTGTTTAAATTCCAAGTTTTCTCGAGCATGTTCTCATGACTTTGAATCAGTGTTCTTTCTATTTTGTATGTTTGTCTCTCATAAGTCTTTGGAAAGGGCTTCTGAGCCTCTCTCAAGTGTCTTGCCTTCTCATCTCTATTGTCTGACTGAATTCAAAACCCTAGGATTTGGGGATTTCTTGGCAATTTTGATTTCTTGTGTGCGAGTTGGGGTTCCACTTTGGGACTCTGGACTCTCAGACTCGTTTTGAGTCTGCAAACTGGACTTGTACCACTTTTTGCTTATGATTCCGAATCTTTTTTTGATTAAACTCTCTTCTGAATAACTTGACAATCCCTTCTTGATTCACTTATTTGTGTGCTTTATATATGAGAAATTCCTCTTTCAAAGGGTTTTTACCAACTAATTGATTGATTCTGAAATCCTTTTAATAAGGCTGGCGGATTGTCACTGATGTTCCTTTGATTGAACCTCCTTTATCTTTCTTGACTTGGTTCATTCGAATTCAACTTGTAATTTTGGTTTAACTAGCTATTTTATTGATTCCCTTGCCATATTTGGCACAAACCGTGTACCATTGATTGTTTTCCTTAAATAACTTCTATGTATTTACCCTTTTTATGCTATTGTCAAAAGATTTTAATCAAATTTCTTTCCTCAATTGTATTCTACCCGTTTGAAATCAAATCCCTTAACTGAAGGGAGATCATATGAGACTGTTTCAAATTTATTTCCTTACCTTACTTACTCGTTTTCTGCACTATAAAATGGACTACCCTTCTGCATTTTTGACACCACTTCGAGTTCAATACCTCGAACTTTTAGATCAATACTTTCAACTTACTTATACACTTTATTGCTTTGAGTTCAATACTCTTACAACATTCTGCTCTTTTCTGGGATCTTTTGGAACTTTTTTGCTTGCAATTTGGCTTTTTCAAGACTACTGTTTTACTTGTTTTCCCCTGAAACTGGTATGTTCTGATTTAACATTTCTGCCTCACCCCTATGTGATTATTTATAGTTTTTCTGCAATCCTGTTTACTTTACTGCCCATGTTCAATGATTTATGCTAAGTATGTTCTTTCCCTGCACCTGTTTCTCATGTGAATCCCTACCCCCTATTACCTTCTATGTGTTTGAGTTAAGGCTCATGGCCTGGCAGTATTCAAATTACTGCCCAGGTCATAGCCTGATCCACAATGGATTCTAACTCTTAAGATTTGGCTAACATGCTGGTCAGAGGTGTGCCAGCATTCCCAATTGCTGGGCATGACCACCATCCTGCCATGGCTTTCCCTAATTCCCCTATGCACTTACACTTATTCTTTGACTCTTAAGTTCTGCCCCCCTCTCATGAGCCTTGCTTTGGGACCTTGAGTTCCCTCTGAACTTGGACATCTGAGGGTTGGCCCTTCCACACTGCACTATGATCTCAATTCTGCGATGTGTTTGGGGTGTAAGCACTACTCGGGGCCCTTTGAGACTCTTGAGAACTTTGACACATCCCAAACATGAGAAAAGCTTTTTAGAAATCCGATCCTGGAAGTTGGTTTATCTCATATTGTTAGACCTTGAGTCTGAATTAGGCTGTTTGGTTGTAGCTGGAATTCTGATGTAATTTTTACCTTCTTTTTTGAGTTATTCAGGTCTGTAATAATTTGTAATAACTATTGGGGATGGCTAGTGGAAAGGGGAGGGTCATTTATGTATGCATATGGGTATACATCATGCTCATAGGGATTACTATTTACAAATTTTGCATTCATGCATATCATATAGTACTCCTGCCCATAAATCATCTCATTATTACATTAGAAATCATGCCTATATGTTTCTGCATATAGAAATCATGTATAAGTTTCTGCACTTATGCATTTAGAAATCCTGCCTATAAGTTATGCATTACACGAAGAAATCTTGCCTATAAGTTGTTTAATTACCGCATTAGAAACCATGCCTCTAAGTTTCTGCATATAGAAATCCTGACTATAGTTTTGTTTCTGCACTTCTGCATATACATGTCATTAGACAAACAATCACAGGTTTAATAATAATCAACTTCATTCTAGATATCATGCCTATAGGACTCTCGTATTTTTGCAATCGTTTAAAAATTAGTAACGCTTAGAAATCATGCCTGTAGAAGCAGCCGTCTGAATCTGATTCGTCTATTTTATCTATAAGTCTAAAATCAGTAGTAATGTTTGTTTAATATCTGTAGAATTCAATTGGTTCTAAAATTAGTAACCTTTCTTTAAAATCAGTATACTTCCACCTAGGTAAGCAGTAGGTAATTGTTTAACTGTGTCAGTTTTAATAAACTGCAACCAGACAAGGCCTAATTCGGACTCCTCATCTGAGAAATATGTGATGAAGTAGCCTTCCCTAACACTTTAAATTTAATTCAGACTATAACTAGTATTTGAAGTCATGCTAAATAATTTGCTCCTTTAAGTGAGGAGGCCTGTTTGAGCCCTTAAACTGCTATTTGTTTCCCCCTACTTGCTTATATGTTTTGTTTGTCGCATTAGAATTTTGTCCTTTTAAAACTCTGAAAAGCCCCAACCTCCCTCCCTTTAGGATTAGTAGTCTCAAATGCCTATGGTACTGATAGGATCGAGACAGATAATAACATGCAATATGTAACGACATTATTCTGCGCTTTAATACCTTAACGGGGTGGGAAGGGTAGATATGGATATGATGACTGGTGCGCTAATACCACGTGTAGCCCCTCTTTTGAGGAGTGATTACCGAGTATTGCATTGATGTGATCCATATTATTTGTAAACCTAGGATCCTCTTTCCTTTATTTGTTTAGTTGATTCTCAAACTGTTTCTTTAAAATTTCTGCTTTCTTTAATTCCGTCAAACTCTCAACTTGCTTGCAATATTATGTGAAAACCCCCTCTACTTGAGACTTCTATTTGCTTACTTATTATTTAAAGTCACAATTGTAGCATGGCCTAAAACCACACTAGTGGATCTTGAGGGGTGCCTAACACCTTCCCCTCGGGATAATTTCTAGCCCTTACCCAAACTCTGATTTTCCAACTCAAACCCTTCTTTAGTGTCCTAATGCACTTTAACTATTAGGTGGCGACTCTTCAAATACAAAAACTCAATTCCCAAAAAGGGAACGAGTTGTCCTCCCAAATGTCATAAACCCAATTTTTCTTATAGAAAAAGGGGGCGCGACACCCACAATAAAAAATAGAAAGAAGAAGAGAAAAATCTCGTGGTTGAATCTTTCTCCTAGCGTGTTTGGCCTCCAAGGGTCTTGTCTTACTCCAAAGTAGTGTCTCTCCTCTTCAAAAGGAAGTGTTAGGGTATACTTATATCAATTAGGGTTTTCATGGATGGCCTTATGCCTCTCCTATTTCAGCCAAGAAAATTGGGTCACATGCCCAAGGCTCGCACGACGCGAGACCCTTAGGCACGCTCCCAGTTCTTTCTTTTTTTCATGCACAGTGGGTTGATGCCAAAGTGCTATACTTTACTTGTTTTTGATTCAGTTTCTAGGTCATGGCGCGCTCATCGTTCACGCAAGGCGCCAATTGTGGCAGCTCCCAGCTTTTGTCTATCAATTTTCTTTAGAATCAAATCATCCGAATTTTTCCAATTTCCATCAAAACTCGTTCCTGAACACAATAAATACGTAATGAGTATATTTACATTTATAAGCATGTGATTTTTCGCAACTAACATAAAAACAATAGAAAAACACAGTCAAAATCATACATTTTTTTATTATCTATCAGTAGCCAAATGCATCTGTCATGACCCCAATTTCTATCTGTATGATGTCATGATGGCACCTAGTCTATATGACTAGGTAAGCCTAACAATAATGAAAATTGAACAGATATGAATTATCAAATTTGAGGAAAATAACTGAACAATAGATAAAATCTTTCGGAAATCGAATCTCACACTACACACCCCAAAACCGGTGAACCGAGTCATAAGCTCTATAGAGTGTAGCAAGAGTAACTATTACATCAATGTCTGAAAGTAAATACAACGGTAAATGAGGATAAAGGAAGGTAACTCCAAGGCCTATGGACGCCAAGCAGACATACTTTGAAGTCTCCGATCAAACAACTAGCATGAAATCTCTATCGATAGGCACGAGCTGACGTACCAGGATCTGCACAAAAAGATCTGTAGAAGCATATCATGAGTACACCACAACGGTACCCAATAAGTATCAAGCCTAACCTTAGTAGAGTAGTAACGAGGCCAGGTCAAGATACCTACTAGGACATGAAATAGATAGTATGAAATGAAATGCATAAAAAATAGAAAGTAAGAAGGCAACAAATATGGAACAAGATGATAGAATGATCTAATACTGAAAAAATAAATAATAGAGATATCATAAAAAAAAGCGTCTGAAGGACTACAATAATCATGTACGGATAACAACTGACAGAACAATAAGGAAAGAAACAACAGATATATTTCCAACCCAAACATTTTGGAATGGGAACAAATAGAAAGAATACTGCCTTGTGTATAATGAAATAAAAATCGAGGCACCGCCTCATATAATCAAGAATCACAATCGAGGTACGCCTCGTATTCACTCTTCTCAATTTCAATTAGAATCTTTCCTTATACCACCGCCACGTGAGCCTTACATTTTGAAAATAGGTTTTGAAAATAGTTTTTTCCGAAATAACTACATGCAATTTATCCCACCTTATGATGCTCACTGGCCTCACGTAGTTCCTCTACAAGAAACACGCACCTAAGTCCCACCTTTATTATTGTGGAAACATCAATATTGTTGTTGTTGGCAAGTTGTGATATATGGGAACTTGTGGTGCGAATTTTTATTGTGATATAATATAGATGTGCATGCGGCGGTATAAGCCTTGGGTTGATGTGCATGCGTCTCCAACACCACGTATACGAGAATATCAACAATAAGAATGAATGGAAAATGCTCAACAAGATAGGTGTTTCACAATAACCAACATCGCCTAATGTTTTAACAGCTTCCACAACTTCAACACCAAATAACTCAACAATGAGAGAAATAACGTATAACTACAATATTTGATAAGACGAACTTGACAGTAAAGAGATAATATTCAACAATGAGTCTCAAATAATGGATTCAACAAGTAAAGGGATAACATGACCAATTACTTTAACAATGCTAATTGACAATGAAGAAATAGTATGTAACAATAAAGGAGACAACAAGTTCAACTAGAGCATGGAAGAAATTTAGCACGTAGAGAGTAAAACAAAATACTAAACAAGTCAACTAAGGCATTTAAGGATATTCTAACGCAATTAAGGATAATTTGACTATGAGGGTTTAGAACATAAAAAGGCATTTCAACAAAAGCATGGAAATAGTCTAAATAGCCTAAGCTGGTTAAATACTAGTACAACCCATGTACCCACTCATCACCTTGCGCACCCGGATTTCACTTAGTACAACTGAGTCAAACAATACCAATCCTACGGGGAAGTTCCCCCACACGAAGTTAGGGAAGACACTTACCTCAATTAGGCCAATTGAATACCCGGAAGCGGTTTTTCCCTTACAATCTACCTCGACGCGGCTCAAATCTAACCAAAATCGACTCAGTAGTATCAAACAATGTTATGGAAATTCAATTGCAATAGATAAAGTAAAGATTTTTACACTTTTTTCAAAAAGACAACCTAGGGCCCGCCCTGTCGAAAATTGGGTCTACTGGTATATTCGATCTATCCATGACACTACAAGTTTATATATGTGATTAGTTTTAAAATTCGAGTCCAAATCGACTCTCAAAACTCAATTTCTTATTTTTCAAAACTTGACAAAGTTTCATAAATTTCTACTTTGATTCACATGACTTTGATGTTAAAACCTAGGATATGCCGATATAATATGATTAGGAATAGATTAGAATCATTTACCCAAGGTTTGTAGGTGAAAATCCTCTCTGTAAATCGTCTACTAACGAGTCTAGGATTCAAAAATCTCGTCTCCCAACCCTTTAACCAGTTGCAGATGTCGCATTTGCGACACAGGATTTGCATTTGCGAACCCATGCAATTGTGAACATGGGCTTGCATTTGCGAACCTTGACAGATTTAGCTTACATCGCAATTGCGATGAAGTCTTCGCAATCGTGAACTAGGCTATATCGCAAATGCGAAGAAATTGTTCGCAATTGGGAACACGATCAATTCCTACTGGATTTGCATATGCGAAGTTGAGGTCGCATTTGCGACAACTGCCCATCACCTATTGCCTTTGCAAATGCGAGCCTGGTGTTCATATTTGCGACACCAAAGCACCAGATATCATATTTTCCTATTTTTCAATCCAAACCACTCCGGAATGTGTTTGGAACTCACCCGAGCCCTCGGGAATCCAAAACAAACATGCACATAAGTCTAAAAACATCGTACAAACTCACTCGCGCGATCAAAACATAAAAATAACATCTAAAACCATGAATTGAGCTCTAAAACACATGATTTTCGAAGAGATTTTCAAGAACTTTCAAAATTTCAACTAAGCGTCCGAATCCTGTCAAATCAACTTCGAATGACGCAAAAATTGCAGACAAGTTCTAAATGCCATAACGGACCTATTCCAAGTCTGAAAATCAAATTCCAAGATTGATAGCTAAAAGTCAACCTACGGTCAAGTTTTTCAATTTAAAATTGCTAAATTACGACAAAATCAACACATATCAACCTACGAACTTCCAAATCAATCTGGGACATACGCCCAAGTTTGAAATCACGATACAAAGCTATTAGAGGCATAAAAACATAGCTTCGGGGGGTTGTTTTCACAAAAGTCAAAGTTTGGTTAATATTTTCAAATTTCAACTTCTAAGTCTAGAATTAAGGGTCTAAATCAACCCGAAAGCTTCCCGAGCGCAAAACTAACCAACCCCGCAAGTCATAAAAGCATGAACTCACATATGTGAAGTAATAAAATGGATAACAGGGCACAATTACACAAAAAAGACCGATCGGGTCGTTACATTCTCCTCCTTTTAAAACAAACGTTCAGCCTCAAACGTGTATAAGGGCATACCTGAATGGGTGAATAGATAAGGATAATGACTCCACATGCCATGCTCGGTCTCCCAGGTTTCCTCCTCGACTGGATGACCCCTCCATTGAACCTTCACTGAAGCAATATCCTTTTATCCCAACTTCTGGACGTGCTAGTCCAAGATAGCCACGGGCTCCTCAATGTAAATCAAATCCTCGTCCAACTGGACTGTGTTGATGTCTAGTACATGAGATGGATTGCCATAATACTTTCAGAGCATAGAGACATGGAACACCGGATGAACCGCATATAAACTAAGTGGCAAGGAAAGCTTGTAGGCCACCTCTCAAACCCTCTCAAGGATCTCAAAAGGTCCGATATACCTAGGGCTCAACTTGCCCTCCTTTCGAACCTCATCATACCCTTCATGGGTTAAACTCGGATCAAAACTCGCTCTCCAACCATGAATGAAACATCATGAACCTTCCGATCCGCATAACGCTTTTGTCTAGATTGGGTTCTATGAAGCCGATCACGGATCATCTTGACCTTCTCTAAAGCATCTCGAATCAGATCCGTGCCTAATAACTTAGCCTCTCCCGGCTCAAACCATACAACTGGAGAACGACACTATTTCCCATATAGAGCCTCATACGGAGCTATATGGATACTCAACTGGTAGTTGTTGTTGTAGGAAAACTCCACAAGTGTCAAAAATTGATCCCAAGCACCTCTGAAATCCGTAACACATGCACAAAGCATATCCTCCAATATCTGAATTGTGCACTCGTAATGTCTGTATGTCTGAGGGTGAAATGATATACTTAATTCAACTTGTGTGCCTACCTCATGCTGTACAGCCTTCCATAAATGCGATGTGAACTGTGTACCTCAGTCATAGATGATAGATATAGGTATGCCATAAAGTCAGATAATCTCGCTGATATAAACCTAAGCTAGCTGCTCTGAAGAATAGGTAGTCACTACCGGAATGAAATAAGCCGACTTGGTAAACTTGTCTACAATCACCCATACTACATCTAACTTCCTTGAGTCTGTGGGAGCCTAACAACAATGTCCATGGTGACACACTCCCATTTCCACTCAGGAATCTCAAGCTGCTAAAGCAAACCACCCGGTCGCTGATGCTCATACTTCACCTGCTGACAATTCAGGTACCAAGCTACATACTCCAGTATGTCCTTCTTCATCCTCCTCTACTAAAAGTATTGCCTGAAGTCTTGATACATCTTAGCAGCACCTGGATGAATGGAGTACCGCGAACTGTGAGCCTTCTAAAAAATCAACTCAACCTAACCATCCATATTGGGCACACATAATCGGCCCTACATCGGCAACACACCGTCATTCCCATTAGTAACCTCCTTGGCATCACCCTGCTGAACTGTTTCCTTAAGAACAAGCAGATAAGGGTCATCATACTGATGCTCTATAATACGGTCATATAGAGAAGACTAAGAAACCACAAAGCCAAGAACTCGACTGGGCTCCGAGACATTCAATATAAATAGCTAGTTGGCTAAGGCCTGAACCTCTAATGTTAATGGCCTTTCTACTATCAGTAGATATGCTAAACTGCCAAAACTCTTTGCCTTTGGACTAAAGGCATCAACCACCAAATTGGTCTTCCCGGGATGATTTAAAATGGTGATATCATATTCCTTAAGTAACTATAACCACCTCTGTTGCCGCAAGTTAATTGGCCCTCTGGGTAGGCGAGCAGCTACTGCTTTGCCCCTATATATTCATTCACTCACTTTCTTAATTGAGATTTTACTACTTTGAGTAACCATTTCTCCCATAGAACTTGGTGCTTTGCGCTAGTTCTCTCATTGCTTTAATTCAAAAAAAAATCTAGATCTATATCCTCCTCCTCTTATTCTATCGTATCCATGACTGCTACGTCAATACCTGCCCATCAAGGAGAGGGAAGTTCTGCCTCTGTTCCTTGTACGGTCGGTGGTGCACCGTCGGTGCCCGGTGAGCAGGCCTTGAGGTGCTTTGTCTTGAGGAAAGACTTTACGTTGGAGAGACCTCCCAACGTCCAAGGACATCAGGAGCACACATCGAGGTTCATCTCATCAGTAGGGGAGTAGCACCACGAAATGATCAGAAAAGATTGTGGATGGGGAGAAGGGATGGTGCTACAAGTACCTTTCTCTGAGGTGAGAATCATGACCTACGTTGAGGGGGTTTTGAGTGTGTATACACATATTTTTACATCAGGTCCCCCCGACCGGGTGGTGCTTGGGTTCTATCGTAGATATCAGGTTACCTTGGTGTAGGCTCACCCATCCCTTTGGAAGATAGTGCAGACGATATGATACTTTGCAGAGAAGGCGGGGCTCGACTTTACCCTCAATCATATCGTGAGGTTGTCTCGGTCGCTGCGTTATTGAGGTTTGATTACTCTATAGCTTCGATCTGTCTGGTCTCCTACCACTAACGGTGAACAGAACAAAGACTGAGGATGGATGAGCCGATTTATTTGAGCTCGGACAATTGATATCATTCCTAGAGAGTTTCTTCCCTTTACTGAAAATTGGAATTTCACACATAAGTGTTATACCTGTATTTTTATAACTTTGTCTGGAGGCAGGCTCTATAACGACATTTTTATGCATATATTTTTTTTGCAGCCACTCCTTGGTTGCCGAACGAGGTCCCAAATTTGGTCGAGTGGTCTCGTAAGCTGGCCTCATGTTCGACCTATGATAAGCGCAGGTGGAGAGACCTATCCAAAGGGAGGTGGGAGGCAAAGAATTAGGGTAGGCACGTGGTGGCTTATTTCCCTAGAATGGTACTTTTCTTTTTAGTGTACTAACTTAGCTGCCGTAGGTATTGGAGATTTTTCCCAGATGAGGCCATGTCCTCTAAGAGAGGAGGAGAGACTGCCGACCTCAGGATCGAGGGTTGATGATAAACGAAAAGAATCTCTGGGGTATGAGGAGGCTCAAAGCGGGGCGAGTCCTTCTCAGCAGATCAAGAGAGGCGATTCGACCGATCATTCTCTGCTGATGGTGCTTCAAACAGTGAAGAGCGCATGGTGCCTTCTTATTCTCCTAACAAAGGTACTTCGGGAGAAACTAAACCATCGGACATTGGTTTGGCCTTTGGTGAGGCTCAGCGGCTTGGCTTTATGGTATGTTTGGTAGCTGGTATTGGACTATTCTGGTTTCACAGTCTTCCTTTCTTATTGAACTTTCTTTCGTAGTCCTTTGACAGGCTCAAATCTGAGTTACTCTGCTATGTGGCTCGGTTGTGGAAGGCTTCGGATAGGGAGAAATCCCTTAAGCTTCTTTGTGTGAAAAAAAGCGAGTTGGTATCCCTGCAGTGTGAGGCGAATCTAAGCCGGAGCCGCGATAGCTACCTCGAGAGACATGTATCTTTTATTTCATGTTCACATATGCTCCTTCTTTCATTTTTAGAGGTTAACGTTTCGATATTTCAGTTGGAGAGCAAAACGGAGGAGCTAGAGCGACTCTAGGGCAAAGTTGGCAGGGTCAAACGTGAGTTTGACGAGCTGTAAGACCATGTAGATGCCCAAATTGCGGCCAAGGAGAGTGTTTTGGATAAAGTTTCCACCCTGGAGATGCAAATTTGGACCGCTCGTGCGAGTAATTCTGCGCGGGCGAACATGATCGCAAGGCTGAAGTTTGAACTTTCGAAGGCGAAGGTCGAGTTGGTGAATGCCCAGGCCGAGGCTGTGATAAGATACAGTAGGGCAGATCAGATGGTGGCGGACTATTTGAAGAGTGCTGCCACTGCTAGGGCTAAGTTAAGGAGAACTCTTGGTCGTGTGAGCAGTAGTAAAGAGTACGCAAAGTGCAAATCTCGGAGGGGAACTCTCGAGGTAGTTCATGCCAGGGGTTTCGATCTATCGGAGGAGATCGAGCAAGCTAAGCCGAAGGAGTATGATGCCAAGTTCCTTCAGTCCGATGCTGAAGATGTCAAGGATGGGGCCATAGTCCCTAAGGGGCACGTCTATTTTCTTTCTTTGTCTCTGTATATAGTGTTTTCACAGTACACTATAAGTGGGGCTTGTATTTTATTACATGTATGTATAAGGGGAAACCTCGCAATTTTTGTACCTTCCGGGTTCCTTTTTGCCGAGATTTCGGCAAGATCAATCGACTTTTGAATTGGTAGGAATCCTTAGATTCGTGATATGGACCTGAGGCTCGTTATGCTGGCCCGTAGGCTCTTACACGCTTGGTCGAGGTGACCTTTTATGTGGGCTAGTGACGATAGCTCTTACGCCTTGGGCCAATGCGGCCTTTTTTAGTGTGGGCTGGTGAGAATGGCTCTTATGCCTTCCTCTTAGGCATATTTAGTCAACTATTTTGGGTTCAGTCTCCGAATTGGGTTATGACTCGAGCTCATTTGACCCTCAAGTTTTGTATTTGTATGGTATGGCGACAGTGGTTCTTACGCCTTGGATCGAAGCGACCTTTTATATGTGTGTCCCTAAGGTTCATTAGGCTAGTAACAATGGCTCTTATACGCTTGGTCGATGCGACCTTTTATGTGGGCTTTATTTTTCCCTCGATAAGGATAGATAGTGTTTTCCTGACTCTTCGACGGCTTAATAAAAAACCTCGATTGTGAGTCGTTATATGATGATGATCGAGCACCTTGGGAGGTTTGGCTCGGAGGCTGAGTATCACGAAGCCGATGTTTAGGAGCTGACGTGGTCGAAGCTCTTTTTCTTGTATCGAGGGTAGCCTGTTTAACCGGTTCTTTCCGAAGTAGATTCAGAGTAATTGAAGGCCTGTGATTTTGTAGCGACAATCGGGCATCCCCGAGTCGCATTAGTTTGGTTGGTACAACCGTGTGCCAGAGTCACTTGTGTTTGGCCGGAGCCTTTGAGTTCCGAGTGAGATAGTTTCGGCATCTATATTGAGGGTATGCCTTTTTAGGGGTCTTACAAGTTCGATATATATCCAAAACTTTGAGTTTGGGTTTATGCCTTTAGTAAGGTCTTACAAGTTTTTCATGCCTTTGAGGTCTTATAGTTTTGGATACTTGGTACAAGTATTGTTCATGCCTTGCTTGAGGTCTTACATTTATAGTTGCTACCTTATGTAGGTCTTACGAGACCGAGTCTGCCCGCTCAGGGTCTTATGGCCTTGGGTTTTGACAAGTCGATGGAGGTGGCGCTTGACGGAAGTCCCCGAGTCATCAAGAGTTTCTTGACTCGGGAGCCATTATTTGAAAATTTTGTATGCCTCATCAAGGGTTTACGATTTTGGAGATCCCGACCCTACATTTTTTAAGATTTTGACGCTAGTCCCCGAGCATTCAGGGTACTTTCGGCATTGGATATGTTTCACGATTTTCATGTTGCCTCATCTGAGGGCTTATGATTTTGGAGTCTCGACCCAGAGGTCATTCAAATGTTAAATTGTTGACACCAGTCCCCGAGTATTCAGGACGTTTTCGGCACAGAAGTTGTTTTTGCGGAGGTACCGAGCTTCTTTTGGAGTGCGAGATGCTTTGGCAAAAGATATTCTTCAATTATAAGTGTACATATTTTCTCCGTCAGGGGTTCGGCTATACGGACATGGCTCGTTTGACCGTTTGGCCTGGTACATCATTTTCTTATTGGGACCCCATTTGGCATATCTTATGTTTTCCAAGTGTATGACCTTCCGGGGGGATGTCCCTCAGTGTTCAGGGTCGATTGCAAAAGAAGCCTCGAATACTTGTTGAGTATCCCTTCGGTAGCATGCAGATGTTGCCTCGTTAAAAACCTTGCCGATAAAACCCTTTTCGGGATAAAAACCCGGTCGAAGGAAAAGAGTGCAATGGATGCTTTAAAACCTTAAGTTCTTCAAGCTGGTTAGCACTTTGATTGCTTCGGTCGGGCGCATGCATAAGGGTCAGCATGAAGTATAATATAAAATAAAAAGGAGATGGTTATACCTTAGTGGCGATGGTGCTTTCGAACCTTGGATATGGTCTTGCGGCTGCTATAGTTTTGTCCATTTATCTCTAAATCCCTCTGCTGGAGGGGACTTTGGCATTTTAGCTAGTGGCAGTCGTCTCAAAAGATCGTGTGGATGACATGTTGCTACTCGCCTGCTTTGTTCTTTTTGGTTGTTTCCCTTTCTCGAAACTAATTTTTGGCTCGGTCGTTGAGGAATTCCCGAAGATGGCCATTGTCGAGTAATTGGGCCACTTCCTCCCGGAGTTGCTGGCAATCTTCGGTCATGTGTCCATGCATTTTGTGAAACGCACATACTAGATTATAGTTCCTTTGTGAAGGATCTGATTTTACATGTCTGGGCCATCTGGCGTCTCTGATTTTGCTGATGGCGAACACGATGTCTGACACATCGACATTGAAGTTGTATTCAGATAAGCGAGGCGCCTCCGCTGGCTCCGCATTCCTATTGAACCCGACTCTGTTGATGAGTCCCCGAGGATTCTATCTTCTGTCTATCCTATGATCGTTGAGAGGTGGGCTACGCCTCGGGGCGTTCTATCTATCTTCGGTGTATGGTTGATATCTTTCTTTGTTTGGCATTGGCTCCTTTACCAAGAGCCTGCTTGGGTATACTAAGCACGAGGGGGATCCTAGCTAGTCGTCCTCGACCCTGATTTTTGACTAGTATCGATTGTGGACGTCCGACCAAGTCACGGTGGGATATTCGACCAGATTCTCTTTCAGCTGCTTCGACGCCACCGAGCTTCATTCGTTCAGACCTTGAGTGAAGGCCTGCATCGCCCAGTCATCAGAGATCGGTGGTAGTTGCATTCGTTCTGTTGGAAAGCGAGATACGAATTCTTGCAGCATCTCATTCTCCCTTTGCTTGACCTTAAAGACGGCGGATTTCCTCGTTGCTATTTTGATGGCACCGTCATGTGCTTTTATGAAGGAGTCTACCAGCATGGCAAACAAGTCTATGGAGTTAGGAGCTAGGTTGTGATACCACATCATGGCCCCCTTCGAGAGTGTTTCCCCAAACTTCTTCAGTAAGACGGACTCGATCTCGTTGTCTTTTATGTCGTTGCCCTTCACTGCGCAGGTGTAAACAGTAACATGCTCATTGGGGTCTGAGGTCCCGTTATAGTTTGTGAGTTCTAGCATTCTGAACTTCTTTGGAATGGGTTTCGGGGTTGCTTCCTCTGGGAACGACCTTTGTATGAACTTTTTCGAATCCACACCTTTCAGGACCGGGATTGCGCCCGGAATTTGGTCGAACCTGAAGTTGTAGGTATCGACCTTCTTGTCGTTGGCATCTATCATTTTCTAGCCTGATTCGATCCTTTTGGTGAGGTCCTCGAGCATTTTACAATGGTGGGATCGGTCACCGACCCGTTATTGCTTGATCTCTCTGGTACTTGTTCGGATGGGGGAGCTATCCCTGGTGCTATCGTGTTGGGAGTTTTCTAGTGACTTTGCAGCTGAGCAATAGCTAGCTGTTGTGCCTGCAATATTTCAAAAATAACACGAAGGCTAACCTCACGCTCTTCCCTGGTCGTGGTTTTCTGAGCTTCTTGGGGATCTCCCTGACGCACGCTCTTATCGGTATACGAGCTTATATCGACCCATTGGGAGTCGCGTGAGACCGCGTCTACAAGGATTGGTTCTGGCGCATTCCCAGGGTTTTGTGGTGGCACACCAACACCTGGAACGTCCACACCGTTTTCTTTGTAGTCCTCAAGATTGTTGTTTTCACCTCCATTTACTGAGTTAGATATTTTGACCTGAAATCGAAGATCTTGGACAAGAAAAAGCGTGAAAGATGACTTGCGTTATAGGACGAAACCAGCAAGAAAATAATCACTATTATTTTTAGCCCCACGGTGGGTGCCAAACTGTTTACCATGAAAATGGTAATAACAATTAAATTTGGTGATGGGATTCTAAAAATATGTGATCTATTTTTATGCTAGTTTGTTAAGCAGTTGATGCTATGTGTTTGAGACTTAGAAACAAAATGAGAGTTAAGGATAAGGCGAAAATCAAACCGTTAGGCCAATTATCGGGGCCTTGAGCTCGTCGATTTGGGGCCTCGAGGTTGATCCCGGAGCTCGACTATGAGCTATAGAAGGCAGTTGCTATGCAACTAAACGTTATAATAAAATTAATAGAGGCTCTTTATGGCTAATGATAAGCAATAAATGATGAACAAAAATGTTGATAATAAATGAAAGCAATAACATCAAGAGAATAGGTTAGAGAGTAAATAGAATGTTCTTGTATATTGCGTGTGGTGTAATTGAAGCTAAAGATACCTATAAAATGATAAGGATCCCATTTATGTAGGAGGGAAATCCCAACATAGTACGAAATACATTAATGATAAAGAAACGGAGATGGGACAACTAGAAGACATCCTGACTAAAGGCTAGGGTAACCCTGTCAGTCCTAGCCACGTGCCTTGGGAGCTCCCCATTTCTACCATGGTCGAGGTCAATGTTGTCCCAATATCGGGCCTCGACGAACCCCGAGGGAGGAGACTCGACCATAACCTTGTGGCCTCGAGACTTCGAGATGGGTTTCTGAGGTGCCTCGATGTCGAGAAATTGGAAATCCCGATTTCACCGTATACATGGTCATTATGATGCTTCGTAAGACCACTCCCTGAAGGCTCGAGGCTCGGATCAGGGTTCGAACCCGAGGGTTCTCAATGATCGACCTCGAGGCAGTGCAAATCAGAGTCTATGATGGACAAACGGGAAGTTCCCAAGACACGTGATTAAAGTTGACCAAGTCTATCAGGCTAGTTCAAGCCCGTACAGTGGCATTAAATGGCTATACTAGCCTCAAATCCTTCTAATAAATGCATCTGTACTATGTTTGTATTCCCCCTTATATATAAAGGGGACCCTTGTCATTTTGTAACATACATAACATTGAATACAAGAACATTATCTGCTCCCTAACTTAAACATATTCTCCTTTGATACTATTTCTTATATTTATTGCTTACATTAATTCTTCCTCATTTATCACTCGTTATTGATAATAAAGAGATCTTATCAAAGCTCTTAGAATTATTAGACTTCCATCAGCCGGTCACTGCCTCACGCTTAGCTCGACCTTGAGGCTCCGTATAACCTAGCTTGAGACCCCGATTCTCAGCCACTCGGTTTGCTTAACCTACTACCTTCAGGCTTTTATCTTATTTTCTAGTCTCATACTTAGCATCTACTGCCTAACACATAAAAATAAATCACGTATTTTTAGAACCACAAAATCAAATATAATTGTAATTACCATTTTCACGATAAACAATACACATGCACTGAGATATGGTAGGCCTTATATGCGTGTTACTAGTAGGGAAAATACTTGAAGCCACGTGGTGTGATAAGTGTTGATACTCAATTTTTTTCCTATTTATTTTTCATATACAAAATACTTTCAAAATAACATATGTATGCATATATAAGCATGCCCACGTAGTTTAGTATTTTTCCCAATATTTAAATATTTTTAAAATCAATTTATTGCTCATTTTAGCAGTATAAAAACCAATAATTATTCCCAAAATTATCATTTTGGTGGATAATTTATTTTATTTCCAATATTTATACCAAAATATAGTTAATGTAATTTTTATATATTTTTACAAATTTATTGGGTATTTTTAAAGCTAGATTACATATTATTGCAATGCTAGCCTATTTTAAGATTTAATAGTATTTTATAATTATAAAATTGGGTCTGATATTTTTAAATTAATATTTATGTGTTATTGACTAATGCAGTACTTTTAATTTATTTTCAAAATCATATTTACTATTTTTGTAAAATAAAAGGGAACAAGTTGCTATTTAATATATAATCCCAATTTGTTTCAATTATAGCCAAAATTGACCCTCCAATTTACTCAATCTTGCCCCCAATTGGACCGGTCCAATTTCAATTTTAATCCGACCCCCGACCCAACCAATTAACCCGCCCGATCCTTCTTTCAATCCAGGCCGTTGATCATTTTGATCAACGGCTACGATCGTCCCTTGCCTTTTTTAATTCCCCAACCCTAACCTAATCCCCTCATTTCCATCAGTTGGACACCTTCGAATACTCTCCCTCTCTCAAACTCTCTCGAAGGTTCCTGGAACCCTAGCCTCTCTCATCCTCTCCGACCACAACCTCACCGGAATCCATGGCTTCTCAGGCCATGGATGGCCTATACTTACCTACCCCCACTCTCTAACGTTTGGGATTCGAAGCTTTGAGGTCTAACCTCAATGGTGTCCGTTCAGATCCTCTCAGATCCATGATTTTGAGACCTTTCCGACCTTGCTCCGACACATCCAAAGAATTTTTAGCCTGGTAGAACCTCTCCGACTCAAGATCGGACTTTTCCAAGCCTTTCTCATTCTAGGGTTTCTCTGAAACCCCGGCTACTCGAGGTTCTCTCTAATTATTTTTTAAAATCTATGTTATGTCTATGCTCTACTTGAGTTCTTAAATGTTTTCCATAATTTTCTTTCAAAATTAGTTCTCTTCGATTTAGGTTTTCTGAAAAAGTTTCAAAATGTCTTTCTGATTCTTCGTTTTCTTTTCTTTATGTGTATTTGTCTATACTATATTCGTATGTTTTCTTTTCTACCACGCATGTATTTTTCTTCTGCTTTCTTTCTACTATACATGATTCTTCTATGCTTTATGTTCTACTATGCTTCTATACCATGCTCACATGTTCTTCTCACTGTGTTTTCCTATATGTTCTTTTGCTATACTTTTCCAGTATTTTGTGTTCTTCTACTGTATGCATCTCCTACTAGGTCCTTAAGTTTTTGTTTGCTTCTACTGAACCTTGTTTGAGTTCTCTCTACACATGTTCCCTCTACTGTTTTCTTAAGTTTATACTACCTCTTTTCTCTTTTGAACTTGTTTAGGTCCCAAGCTTTTCTTAAAACGTGTTCTCTATGCTTCAAATCAGTTCTTCATTCTATTTGCCTTGAACCTGCTGTTTTATCTGTTTGTTTTCACATGAGTCTATGAAAGAGACCTCTGAGCCTGTTTCAGTGATTTGTCTTCTCTTCTGTGTATCTGTCTCGAGTTGAAAACCCTGGGATTTGGGGGTTTTTGGCGAGTTTGATCTTGTGTTTTGGACTAGGGTTCTATTTGGGACCCTGAACACTCTCAAACTCATTCTGAGTCTATGTACTGGATTTGAGCCTCTTTGTTATGACCCGGAACTCTTCTATACTAGGCTTTTTAGCATGACAGTTCTTTCTTGTTTGATATGTTTGTATGCTTTATATATGAGGAATGTTTCCTTTAAAAGGTTTTGTCAACTTGTGATTGATTCGGAATTCCTTTTAATAAGGTTTGATTGATTGTTACTGATTTTCCTTAAGTAAAACCCTTTCCTCACTTTTCCTGACTTGGTTCATTCGAACAAAGCCTGCAATTTTGATTTTTACTGGCTGTTGAGTGATCGCCTTTCCTTATTTGCACAAACCATGTACCACTGGACTTTTGCCTTAAATAAACTTCTGTGTATTTATCCTTCTTGTGCTACTTTGGAAAAGATTTTGATCAAACTCTTTCCTTAATTATCTTTTACCCATTTGAAATCAGAATCCCTTAATTGAAGCGCAACTTGTGTAATTGATTTCTGAATTATTTTCATACCTATTTCTACTTGCTTTCTGCACTATAAAAAGCATAACTCTTCTACACATTCAACAAACACAACACCTATTGAACTCTTTCAATTTGAATACTCTTACACTCTCAATTCAACACTCCATTCTCTTCTAAAATCTTCTGGCTGTGTGTTTGCAATTTGGCTTTACTACTGCTTTTCTCTCTTTGTTTCCCTGAAACTGGTATGTTCTAATTTCGTTTTCAGCCTCATCCCTATGTGTTTGCTTTACAGTTTCTACAATCTTGTCTACTTTGCTGTTTATGTTCAGTGTTGAATATGTTGTTCTCTTTACATTTGTTGTTGTTGTGAATTCCCTTATGTTTGAGTTAAAGTTTAGGCATGGCAGCATCCAAATTGTTGCTCATGTCTGGACTTGATCCTTTAATGGATCATAACTCCCAAACAATGTGGCTAACAGGCTGGTTGGGGCGTGCCAGCACTCCTAATTGTTGGGTATGACCACCAACCTGTCTTGGCCTTCCCTAAAATTCCCTCTATGAACTTGCACTATCTCTTAGATTCTAAGTTCTGCCCCCTCCTATGAGCCTTGCTTTGGGACCTGGAGCTCCCTCTGAACTTGGACATTTGAGGGCTGGCCCTTCCATACTGCACTATAATTCTGCAATATATTTGGGTGTAAGCACTGCCCGAAGTCCATTTGAGACTCTTAGGGAACTCCGACACATCCCAAATAAGAGAAAGACTTTGGAATTTTACCCTTTGGAGTTGGTTTACTTCATGCTTCAGACAGAAGTCTGAATCAGTCTCTCCTTGGTTGGGATTTTAGCTTTCTGATGTAATTTTATTTTTTATTTTCCTTTTTTCTGGGCTTTAATAATTTGTAATAACCTATGGGGCTTATAGTGAAAAGGGGAGGGTTACTCATTGTATGCATAAGAGTAGATATCATGTTCATAGGTATTTACTTCCGCAAATTATGTCAAGTTCTGCACTTCTACATTTTCATATAGAAATCCTGTCTTTAGGTTCTGCATTGCTGCATCTTTGAAATCCTGTTTTAGGTTCTGCACTTCTACATTTTTAGAAATCCTGTTTTAGGTTCTGCCCTTCTGCATTTTAGAAATCCATGTCTATAAATTTCTGCACTTTCGCATCTTAGAAATCCTGCCTATAAGTCCTGCACTTCATACATAGATATCATATCAATGACGTCTACATTTCTGCATCTCATAATAGAGAACATGTCTATAGTATTCTGTATTTTTTGCCTATCATATAGAGAGCATATCTATAGGTCTTCCTGAATCCTGCATACATATCCATCACTAGGCAAACGATACATAGGTTTATATAATAAAAATCTGTGTTTTAGACACCATGCCTATAGGATTTCTACATTTTCGTAAAGGTTAAAATCAATAACACTTAGAAAGCATGCCTATAGTAGTAATCAACTAATTTGAATCGACCACTTGCTTATGAGATTAAAATCAGTAATTGCATTGCTTAACCGTTTACAGAGTTTATGTTTCTGCAGTTAATCAATCTTCTTCTGAAATCAGTTTGTTTCTCTCGTATTGTTAGATATCATGTTTATAAGTCTCACTTAGGCAAGCTATAAGGTGAATTAACTAATTGAATCAGACTCTATTAATTCCAACTAACATGCAGGTCTGATTCTGATTCCTTATCTGAAATGTGTAATAAACCGGTCTGCCTCCTTAACATTTAAGTTTAATTCAGACCTTAACCAGTAACTGCAAGACATGCTATCCAACCTATCTTTAAGTGATGAGGCCTATCTGAGCCTTTTAAATTGTTATGTGTTTCCCATAATCTGCATTATGTGTTTTTGTTTGTCGCTTTAGAATTTTATCCTTTTAAACCATACAAAACACACATTTCCCTTCCCTTTAGGATTAGTAGTCCCAAATGCCTTTGGGACTGATAGGATTGTGGCGGGTACTAGCATGTAGTAAGTAACGAAACCATTCCGCGTTTAATACCTCAACGGGGTGGGAAAGGGTAGATATGGATATGATGATCGGTGCGCTAATACCACGTGTAACCCCTCTTCTGAGGAGTGATTACCGGGCATTGCATTGATGTTATCTATATTATTTGTAAACCTAGGACCCCCCCTCCCTTTATTTGTTTATTTCTTTTCAGAATTTTCAAACTATTTCTTTAATTTTCAGCTTTCTTTGTTTCTTCAAAACCTTAATTTATTTGTAGCCATAATGTGACAATCCCTCATATTTGAAACCCTTATTTGCTTATTTGTTATTGAAGTCACAATTCTAGCATGGCCAGGAACCACACTAGTGGATCTTGAGGGGTGCCTAACATCTTCCCCTCGAGATAATTTCTAGCCCTTACCCAAATCTCTGGTATTCTGAAAAAATCCTCCCTAGTATCCTAATGCACTTTAATCATTAGGTGGCGACTCATCAATTCAAAACTGAATTCCCAAAAGGGAACGAGTTGTCCTCCTAAATGTCATAAACCCAATTTCGCGAGAAAGAGGGGGCGCAACAATAAGGTGGGATAAAACGCGCGTAGCTATTTCGGAAAAAACTGATTTTAAAAACTAAAAATGCAAGGATCATGCAGTGATATAAGGAAAGATTGTGATTGAAATTGAGAAATGTGAAAACGAGGCAGTACCTTGGTTGTGTTATTGTTGTGCATTACATATTGAAAAGAGTTATTAGTTGAACAATTCTCATTACTTTTATACTTCCTTGTCTTATCAAATTTGTCCGTATTTGATTAAATTGTGATTCTCATTATTTTCTTTCTTCTCGTTGTCTTTATGCTTACAGTTTTGTCATTATTTTACATTATTAAACTACATTGTTACTATTCATCTCTCTGTTCTCCATTACTTCTAGTTATTATATTTCTGTTCCATTTATCTTATCCTAGTAGCTGTCTTGACCTAGCCTCATCACTACTCTACCGAGATTAGATTTCATACTTACTGGGTATTATACTCATACTACTCTTTTGCACTTTTTTTTTGTGCAGATCCAGGTACGTCTACCCCTAGTGGATGTTAGTGATTGATTTGTAGTTGTTTTCCAGAGATATCAACGTATACCTGCTCGCCATCCACAAGCCTCGGAGTCAGCATCCATTATCTTTTTTGTATCGTTATTTCCTTATAAGACAATGTTGTAGTAGATGTTTTGGAAAATTCTGTAGAGCTTATGATTCAGTCTCACTGAGTTTTAGCAACATTGTTGTTGTGATTCAGTTTTTGCGATATTTATGAAACTTATTAGTTTAAATCAAGGTTCCATCCTTTATTTATGTCATATTTTCTCATTTTTTAGGCTTACCTAGTTTTTGAGACTAGGTTCCATCACGACATCCCAAGGAATGAAATTGGAGCGTGCATTTCGGAATGTGATTTTCATGCTACGGGTATTCTCCTTTTGATAAGTACTCCTTGATGTCATAGAATCAAGGCTTTCCATCTGCTTCTTCCTCGACATGAGCACAATATGCCAGCTGATTATAGATCCTCACTGGGATGTGATCGATATAGTTCTTATCTGGATGTTGTATCATGGATGACAAGGTGGCTAATGTGTCGGCAAACGCATTCTGAATTCTGGGCACATGTCGGAATTCTATCTTTGTGAGCCTTCTTTTTAATTCTTGCATATGGTGCAGATATGGAAATATCTTGGAATTCTTTGTGACCCACTCTCCTTGTACCTGGTGCACAAGCAAATCTGAATCGCCAATCACCAGCAACTCCTGAATGTTCATGCCGACTGCCATGTTGAGCCCTAGTATGCAGGCTTCATATTCCGCTATGTTATTGGTGTAGGGAAATCTGAGTTTAGCAGATACGGGATAATGTTGACCCGTTTCTGACACCTAAACTACTCCAATGCCTACTCCTTTGAAATTTGTGGCTCCGTCATTTGCTTTCGTATTATCTTCTCCCAAAAATGATATTTCTTCATCAGAAAAATACGTTTTCAAGGGTTCGTATTCTCCTCCCACTGGATTCTTAGCGAGGTGATCTACCAATGCTTGTCCCTTGACTACCTTTTGAGTCACATAGACGATGTCGAACTCACTTAGTAGTATTTTCCCTTTAGCCAACTTCCCAGTAGGCATATGCTTCTGAAATATGTACTTCAGAGGATCCATCTTGGATATGCGGTATATAGTGTAGGCACAGAAATAATGCCTCAACTTTTGGGTTGTCTAGGTCAAACCATAGCAAGTGCGTTTAAGCAGAGAATACCATGCTTCATAAGGTGTGAATTTTTTGCTCAGATAGTATATGGCTTGCTCCTTTCTTACTGCCTCATCATGTTGTCCCAAAATACATCTGAAGGCTCCATCTAACATGGATAGATAAAGTAGCAAAGGTCATCCTGGTTGTGGCGGGACCAGAGCTGGCGGTGTGGACAGGTATTCCTTGAACTTGTCAAAAATTTTCTGACAATCCTTGGTCCAACTTCTTTCGGCATCTTTCCTCAACATCTTGAAGATGGGTTCACATATTACTGTGGACTGTGCTATGAATCAGCTGATGTAGTTGAGCCATCCCAGGAAGCGCATCATGTCCTTTTTGCTTTTAGGTGGTGGTAACTCCTGAATGGCTTTGACTTTAGTCGGATCTAGCTCGATCCCTCGGTGACTAACGATGAATCCAAGTAACTTTCCTGCAGGAACCCCGAATGCACACTTTGCGGGGTTCAACTTCAAATTGTACCTCCTGAGCCTGTCGAATAATTTCCTCAAGCCTGCTATGTGATCTATGACCCTTTTTGAATTGATAATGACGTCGTCCACATATACCTTTATTTCAGTATGTATCATATCATGGAAGATAGTCATCATGACCCTCATGTAAGTAGCCCCATCATTCTTTAGACCGAACGACATCATCTTGTAACAGTATACACCCCAAGGTGTAATAAAAGCTGTCTTCTCGACATGTTCTTCATCCATCCAGATCTGGTGATAACCTGCGAAGCAATCTACAAAGGATTAGAGTTCATGCTTGGTGCAGTTATCGATCATGATATGTATATTTGGTAGTGCGAAGTCGTCTTTAGGACTTGCTCTATTTAAATTCCGATAATCAACACATACCCTGACCATCTCGTCCTTCTTCAGAACTGGCACAATGTTAGCTAACCAGGTTGGGTATTCAACCACCCTAAGAACTTTGGCTTTGATCTGTTTGGTAACTTCCTTCTTGATCTTCAAACATATGTGTGGTTGGAATTTTCTGAGTTTCTGCTTGACTGGCGGGCACATGTGATTGGTAGGTAACTTGTGAGCTACTATGGATGTGCTTAAACCGGTCATATAGTCATACGACCATGCTAAGATATCCTCATATTCCTTTAGGAAATAGATGTACTCTTCCTTCTCTGTTGGTGACAAATGAATACTGATGCGGGTCTCTTTGACGGTCTCTATGTCTCTCAAATTTACTACTTATATTTTGTCCAAGTTGGATTTAGGCTTGTTCTCAAAAATCTCAACTTCTCTGACAATTTCCTCGGGGACCTCATCTTCTTCATCTGAGTCACTATTCTCATGTTGCATTGACTCATTACATGTCACAGTCACTTGTTCATCAGGAAAAGTAATAATAAGACTGTAGAAGGGAAAAGTATAACAGATAATAATGAATAATGATAAAGGATAAATGCATTTAATTAAAACTGAGAAAATTGTTCAAACAAATCTTGGCTCGACGAATCAAGAATTTATTTTAAAACAAAATTGTTGAAAAATTTAAATGCCTAAAACAGTTGTAAATTCTGCCAAGCTACCCAGGGACTCGACGGGCTCGGGATGGTGTGTCGGTCTAGTTTTTTAGAACAGCTCCCTTTGCCACAGTCTGAATGGAGAGGCCTTCTTCCTCCTCTTCCTCCTCCTCAATTATGGCACTGCAGTCCATATCCTCATCTGCCAAGAATAGATCCTTCAGCGCAGCTAGTGTTTCTTCTTCGGCAATTCCCCATATTGTGTTTACCCGATGGAAAGCCTATTCCAAATGGGGTATCAGTTGTTCAAGAGGGTAATACGGTCCACGCCATAGAGGTGACCATTCCCTGTACTCCTACCATGTATACTGGTATCCGAGCCCAAAGGTGGTACTGTGATTTTTCAGCCGTATCGGCTTGGTGATACCGTGGAGGTTCTTTCCCAACCCTTTGCCGGGTTCATATCCGGACCATGCTAGTATGCTTCCTATTTTGTTACTCCACCACTTATCTTTCTCGATGGCATTGACCCGTTCAATGTGATGGTAGGTTTCCCCTCCTAGCTTTCTTCTATGTCCAATGGCCGGGATGGTTTGACTGGTGTAGATGGGGTTACTCCCATCTCCATGAGTGATTATCTCCTGGCAGTTCCATTCGAACTTTGAGACTTGGTGTAGTGTGGAGGGCACGACTCCAGTAGCATGTATCCATGGGCGGCCCAACAAAAGGTTATATGAGGCTGGTATGTCAAGCACTTGGAATTCAACATCGAACCAAGCTGGCCCCATCTGCAAGCAAAGGTTGATTTACCTGGTCGTGGCCCTCTGGGACCTATCGAAAGCTTTCACATTCATGTTTCCAGTTCGTATTTCATGGAAACCTTTGTCCAATCTTTTTAGGGTATCCGGTGGACAAATATTCAGACTAGAACCTCCATCAACCAATACCCTAGCAATGAACGTATCTTCAAATTGTACCGTGATGTGGAATGATCGATTGTGATTCAGACCTTCGGGCAGTAGTTCATATTCATGGAAGATAATCTCATGGCTCTCAAGCACCTAACCAACCATGTTGGCCATTTTCCCACCAGTGATGTTATTGGGTACATAAGCCTCGCTTAGCACTTTCATCAAGGCATTCTTGTGTGCTTCTGACTTCTGTAGTAGTGACAGGATAGATATCTAAGAAGGGACTTTGTTCAGGTGATCAAAATAGAATACTCTTTTGCCTGTACTTTCCTCCATAGATCATCTGGCCTGGTCTCAATGATAGGTTTCCTAGCAGTGGCATCCTTACTTGAACCTCCCAGGTGTTCAGGTGTGTAGACTCTTCCAGTTCTAGTCATCCATTGTGCGGCATCAGATTCCTCTATATTAGTCTTCCCTTTTTGCCGAGCCTCAGTGACATAATCCCAGGGTTTCACCTTTGAGTTTAATGGGGGTGTGGTTGACACCATCATAGTAAAAGGTGTGACCACTTCTACCTCAAATGGAGCGGAGGTGGCTATGGGCGGAGCTACTTCTACATCGAATGGAACTGATGTAGTTACCTCAATGTCAATAGGTGCCTGAGTCTAAACCACGATAGGAGTAAGTGTGACCGCAACCTTAAAGTCATCGCCTTCTCAGATAAGCCCGATTGACCCTCAGGGTCCCATTCCTCATTTATTTCTATAACATGTACACTGTTACCTCTATGATCTGGGAGGGATTGTTGCGGACATTAGGTGCGTCTTCCTTCGCCTGTATGACCATGTTGTCAATGAGTATACTTCACTGTTCGACACTCAACAGTGGTGTGCCATTTCATACCGGAGTGGTATGCACAGGTTTTGTTTGGATTGACCCATTGGGATGGATTTTCTAGCGTCATAGCGGGAATAGGAGTGACGTAACATACGGCCTTTAACCTTTCATACAATTGATCGATGGGCTCAGCGATGACAGTGTATTATCTTGGTGGCTTGCGGTCGAAGTTGGGTCTTGGTCTTGGATAATTTTGGCGAGTTGGTGCTGACTGGAAGTGGGATGGTTGGGAATTATAGGTATGATGGACAACGGCTGGTTGGGAATATCTAGGAGATGAAGGTTGATATGTAGGTGGTGATGCTTGATATGTAGGTAGAGGTGTTTAATAGGTGGGTGGAGATGCTTCATATGTAGGTGGAGGTGTCTGGTATGTAGGTAGGGGTGTTTGGTATGTGAGTGGAGTTTTTGGGCCCTAGGCTACCATCACTGCCCCAACATCTCTTTTCTTCGATATGCCACCTGATTGGAGTGCCTTATTCGTGGCTTGTAGTGCCTCGAAATTTTTTACCATCCCGCTCTTGATTCCTTCCTCGATCCTTTCCCCGAGCTTGATGATGTCAGAGAATATGTTATTTTCTATGACCATCAGTCTCTCATAATATTGTGAATCCTGTGCTCTGACGAAGAATTTATTCATCTGTTCTTCGTCCAAAGCGGGATTGACCTTGACGTCTTCCGACCTCCAATGAGTAGCATATTCGCAGAAAATCTCGATAGGCTTCTTCTTGAGATTCTGGATGTAGAAGACATCAGGTGCATTTTCTGTGTTAAATTTGAACTGGTCCATGAAATCTGACGCCATGCTTACCCAATTTGACAATTTCTTGGGATTCTGGCTGATATACCAAGACAACGCATCCCCAATAAGGCTCCTCATAAAGAGCCTCATTCGAATCTTTTCATCCTTTCCAACCCCGACAAGCTTATCACAATAAGTCCTTAGGTGAACCCTGGGATCACCTATACCATCGAATATTTTGAACTTGGGAGGTTTATACCCCTCTGGCAGTTCCACATCGGGCTATATGCACAGATCTTCATAGTTTAAACCTTATATTCCTCTATCTTCTTCAACACCTTGCACTTGGCTTGCTAGATTACTTGAGTTCTTCGGCCATGTTCTTAATGAGCAGGTCCTTTTCAGAGGATTCTGGTGCACAGGATATTGTCTAGGTATAATTTGGTATAGTTTCCACATATATGGGGTTTCTCTGATGGGCGCCATGAACTTGGGTATAGTGATGGTCATTGGTGGAGTTTTGTGGATCGGGAATGAGTGGTGGTGTATTTTGGGGAGTGTGGTAAGTGGTGGTTGGTGGGTATGGAATTGGTTGATGATGTTGTTGTGGTTGAGTTGGTGTCGGCAGTGGAGTTGCGTATTGATTTGGTGTAAGAGGATTTTGTGGCTGTTGGTTTTGTTCATTCTGAGGAGGTGTTGGGTTCTTTGTGTTTTGTTGGTGGATATCGAGGACAATGAGGGTAAGTGATAGGTTTGCCAAATTGTAGACATGCTCAAGTTCTCCTTGTAGTTCTAGTATCTTTTATTCCAACCTCAAAACCAGGTCATTCAAGGTCGGAATACTACGACCATCAGAAGTATCTGCGTTCTCAATGTTTTCCTTTCGGATTCCACTTAAGTCATCCATCTTTGATTTCCCTCTGCTTTTTGTGTTGCTTGGAGGAGGAGGTGGTGGAGGGCCTTTGGATATGGTATGATATGCTGATGAGGCCAGTATGGATGAACCAACCTATGAGGATGGGAATAAATTAATAAAAATAAATAAAACAAAAGGTAACAAGTTAGTGGGGATCCTGAAATGTTTGCAGTGTTTGAACACATAGTGCGAGAAACTCGTATCCTAATTTGTGAGCCTCATTGTGCCCGAGGTAGGCCTAGCGACAAATAAATTTGGAGAACTTCAAATTCCAATAAATTCTTCATTTCATAATATAAAGGTAGACGAATCCAAAATGACACTAACATAATAATAAAATATGTCACTACTGGCACTTGGCCTTATTACATTTTAAGAAAAACAAGTAAATCTAATCTACTTGGTCCCAGAAGGACCTTCCCCAGATTCGATCTTCCGGACTCCGTCAAACAGATCTCCCAATTCACGCAGTCCAAGCAGCAAATAAGCTCAGGCCGGATCTCCTTTGTCGGTTCCTTTAGCATTTTTATAGTTTTCAATCCTTTTTATGACTTTGCCCTCCAGTTCCACTATTCCTCGCTCCAGGTATTTCAGTTTTCTGTTGGAAGTGACCGCCATCTCTTTCCACTCCTCGATCAACCTCACGTTTCTCTCATGTATCTCCCAATTCTCATTCTCAGAGTCGTGGACTCTCTTGCGCAGCCTATTGTACTTGACTTAGGCTTCAGCTTCCTCATCTATGATTATGTTCCCTCGATCAGTCCCTGGTATCACTGTTCCTTTCAGATTGTCCTCCAACCATGCAGGGTAGAGAGGCTTGCACTCCACGTGATATCTGTCTGGCTCAACAGTGATCTTCTCCACAATGATTTTACAGTGCCACATGTGCTAAGCTTGGCACTTGTAAGGTATGTCATCGTCTTGGAAATCTACCCTGAAATGACTCATCTTGACGACCCTTGGTACAACCTGCTTTCTGCTTGCTTGCCTCATAACTCGTATAAGGACATATGGATATATCCCTCTCAACCTAATCAACACCAAATGCGGAGCATCCCTGGACCTGATAATGAACTCATTCGTTAGGAACCATTCAACCATCCATTACACCTATTCCTTGGTCAGATTGTCGAAGGACTCTACCCATTCACTGGAACTTTCCGGCTAAGCAAATCTGTCTGGAATGTAAGTCATCTGCTTAAGGTGATGGAAAGCGATGTGGTCGTTCCAAGCCCTTCGCGGAAATTCTTGGCAATAATGACCCTTTTGGAGATGCTCCAACAACCATAACTATAGCAGCAAGTTACAACCCTCGAAATGTTGGACCCCTCTTTGACAGCGCTCCAGGGCCCTATAGATATTAAATATGATCATGGGGACTATGGTATACGTTTTCCCATTAATCCCCTCCATCAGAGTTTTGGTGGCCATGGACAACCTGGTGCGGATTCTTCCCTTTTTCATTGGGAACACTATCATCCCCAGAAAGCACATGATGAACACGAACTCTCTGCGGTGGATGTGACCTAGTGAAGTGAGGGAGATCTCATCATGAGAAGTGCGAAAAGACTTGCTATGGCCACACCTCTCGTAGAGATATTCAAAAGGTATGTAGGAGTCCTTCCGGCACACAAGGTCGACATTTTTCTTCAGCCCTATCATTTTCAAAAATCCTCTATCGGTACAATTTCTGGTACCAATAGCCCGGGATTGTCCCAAGTCAACCCTGCAAGTCCTCCTATTTCCTCTAGGAGCGGTGTCATTTCTATGTTGCCAAAATGGAACACAACTCTTTCACTATCCTAGAATAGGGTGGCAGCCTTGATTAGTTTCTTGTTTGGTTCAATATCTAGCAGGGAAAGAAAATTACCTAGGTACTTTTTCACATGTTTCTTGTCACTTGAGGAAAGATCCCCCCACCAATTTAGCAACAATGGAGGGATATTGCTAACCATACTGAATCTGGGGATTTCGTGCCTCATTTTCTGCAAAACAAAAGGGTTAGGCCTTAACCCCACCGGACTAGACTATTTATACATTTATGATCAGCATATCGACATTTAGTCCTCCAAATTAATGCACAGAATGTGATTGCGTCCGTTGGGATTATGGAAAACCTGATGGACTTTGGATAAGGCTTATCTTAAAGGATCATTATATGGACAACATAATTGATCCGACTAGGTTTGACCATGATGCATGCACAATTTAATAGAGTAAGGTTTCTATGGGGTTTTAGACTGGTACCCTCAAGCGGAAAACTTGAGGAGGAAGGCACGGAACCGTTGACTACACGGTTGATCGATTGGTTTTACCGCAAATAAGCCTTTTCGAATTTAAGGGTAATAACTAGGAAGAGCGCAACCACTCATTAAATTGTTCCTATAGGATTTGCGACGTACGAGTGGAATATGATGTGGAACATGATTTATGCAGCAGTTAATAACATGTAGGTAAGTATTTTCACCTTGGAAAAATAAATACAACATTTAAATAATTGAAAAGACAATTACATAAACAAGGAAAACAAATAGACAAGTCAGTTTTCAAAATCATAAATGCTTAAAAGAAACAACAGTTAAATCTAGATAAGGGAGCAGGGTATGGGATAAGCATGCTTGGACTAATTTATAAAAACAAGTTCGTTATGGTAAGAGCCTAAAAGATATCCCCAACAGAGTCGTCATGCTGTCATACCCCATTTTTTCCCTCCGCGGAGAGGAGTTCGAGTTTCGACATTCCATGGGGTGTAATGACTTATTTCCATTTGGGAATTGGGTATTTGAAGAGTCACCACCTAACGGATTATGGTGCGTTAGGGCACCTAAAGCGATTAACTCATGTAACTAGTTTGCATTACCAGAGATTAGGGCAAGCTCTTAAAGTAACCTCGAGGGGAAGGTGTTAGGCACCCCTCTTGGTCCACAACTGTGGGTCCCAACCGAACTTATATTTACAAATTAGTCCATACAAATAGCTGAATCAAATAAGTTGCAAGTAAAGCACGTTGGATAATTTAAGTAGTAAGATAAAAGTTTTGAATAGAGAAAGGATTAGGTAAAGAGGGGTCCTAGGTTGTTTGTCCTATAGGATCACCCAACGCAGTGACCGGTAAACACTCCTCGACGAGTGGCTACACGTGATATCAATGAGTAGTCATCATATCCCATATCTACCATTCCCATCCCTATTGGTCATGCAAAGTGAGTGTTTGGTCACTGATTCTTATTGCGTGATGATACCCGTCCCTTCTTAATAGTCCTGGAGGAAATTAGTACCTCTACCTATAGGTGGTTCTAGACGTACCCCTAAGGCTTTAAAGGCAAAAATCTAAGGCAACAGTCAAAAAACATTTAGGACATCCACAAATGGGAGCAATTAAGAGGCTCACAATTCCTCCTCAAACAAACATACAGGCAGCGCGACTCAGACACAAGTAAGGTCTTTATTAATCAAAGTCCTAAAGCAGGATTTCTAAGTGATTATGCAGAAATAGACCACTTTCAGATCCAGAAGTTATATCCTAGTAGTTGCCTAGAGACTCCTCTTTAAAAGCTTATCAGAATTAGAAAAGTTGGAAGACTAAAACAGTTTCAGGAAAATGCAGATTTTGAAAATGCCCTAAGGCTTGCCTATATGCAGTATACTATATTTATATTAATGCAGAAACGAACAGGTTTTCAAAATAGACCCTTGTGATACCTATAGGCAGGATATCTAATGAGATTAAAGCAATTTTGAAAGAGCTAGTTTTAGGAAATGTCATTGCTTAATAAGACTAGTTTTAAGAAGATGAACTAGGCGTAATCACATTGATTTATCACGCTAATTAGACTATTAGACATAATTGCGAATATAAGTCCCTATAGACATGGTATCTAGGTGTATTACTGGTTTTAGTCAATTTGCAGTAACATATGAAAGACTTATTAGAACTGAATCAGAAATAGATCCTATTGGCGTGATGTCTATTACGCAAACGAAATCAAATTCAACAAGAGTAAAACCCTATGAACATGTTTTCTATAGAATAAAGCAAGCAAATTTTAAAGTAAATCCTAAGAGCAGGATTTCTACCCACATTACCCCACAAATTACACATCTACCCACCCATTTTACTAAATACCCCAAATATCTGTTTACAAACTATTACAGGCCAATAACTAAATTATATAAGTGAAATAAAAAATCAAGAAGCTATTCTATAGAGAGCCTACAATCAGGCCCATGCTTTCCAAAGCCTCCAATGGTCTTATAGGCCTCATTTCCATAGACAAATTAGAGTCTAGGTACATCAAAATTCTCTAAAAGATCAATGTTTACCCCTAGACTTAGTAACCAAGCATTGAACCAGTGTAGTGTGGAAAGGCCAGCCTCAGTATGACAGGGTTCAGAGGGTTCTCAAGAGGATCCCAAAGCAGTACACATACTAGAGGAGGCGGAACTTATTAACTAAGAGTAAAGTAGAAGTGCAGGACACAGGTTGAAAGAAGTCTGTTTTGTAAGCAACTAGTAAAGTAATAGAGGTTGTTTTAAAGAGGTTGGAGTGGTAAAAAAAATCAAGCACTACACAGAATCCAAATGAACTCAGTAGTCACACAAGGGTCAAAGGGTTTGGGGATACGCAGACATTTGACTGCACACACATAACCCCAGCAAGGGGTCTTAGGACTGGTTCAGGCATGCTCAGAGATAGTTGACACTGGCATAATCACAAAATAGTCATGAGGAGCATAAACACATAGATGGGGATAAGGATTTGGGATTCACAAAAATGGTAAGTACACAGTAGGTAAAATAGTTGTCCAAGCATGCTTTGAATCACATAAGGGAATACATTGATTTAAATGGAGGGGAGTCATACTAGCATGCTGATAATATAACCTAACTACAAACTTCACAACAGAACCACAAGTAAAACCAAGCTAGAAAAAAAAGAAACTGAAACAAGAAGAGAAGCAAATAGGCATAAAGTAAGCAGAATGAAAGAACCAAAGAGCACAGAGGATTAGCCTTGGCTTGCAGCCGGCTAATAGTAGCAAATATCACAAGAGATGGGGGGAGAACATGGATTTTAATACGAGAGGAGTTTTTGAAAATCCAAGTGTCCGTGTTGTTTGTAAAAGACTTAGAATATTTGTAGTTGAAAGTAGGTAGTGGAATAAGGTAAAAATCGTAGCAGTATGCAAATTTAAGAACTCAGAATCAATCAATTAGAGAATCAAGAAAGATCTCCCTTAAGTTAAGGGAATCAAGATCAAACGGAAAGATGCAGTACCATATAAGGCAGGAAGAAGAATCAGTGCATGATTAAATAACAAAGGAATCAAGGTTCAGTAGGCATAAAGTATTCAATTAGGACAAAATCTGAAAGACCCAATTAAGGAAAGACTAAGTAAAACAAAGTACCATAGTATATAAGGTAATGAAATCAGTCAATTTAAACATACGAGTAGAATTCTAGGGCTTTGAAAGAAAATCTTTCAATTACCTTCAATTAAGGAGAATTAGAATCAATCATGGGGAGTCATGATTATGTCTTCTCAACATATAAATAGAGACGAATGAACAGGAGTAGCAAACAAAAAAGGTCAGCTATATAGATTGAAAGAAATAAGAGATGGGCAAACACAACCATATAGAGGTGATATAAGTAGGCTAAAGATTCAGCAGAACATATACGAGGCATGGTGAGATATTAACAAGAATAAGGTAAATAGGCTAACACACAGAACTAAGGCAAAGAAAATCATGTTAACACACAGAACCTAGGCAAAGAAAATCATGTTAACACACAGAAAAAAGTAAAAAAAATCTTTAAAAATTAGGGCTTTTAACAGAGTCAAGTTAAAAAGTAGTAGGAACATAAAATCGGTCAAAATAAGTAAGGAAAATGGTTTAATCATGAAGAAATAGGTTGGAATAGGTGTAGAAAGAACTCCGAGAAAACCCTAGTTTTTAAAGAAAGTAAAATAGTTTTAAAAATGAGGATCTTTCAGAAGAAGTTCAAAAATAGGTAAATCATAGAAGTAAATAGGCTTAAAGTATGAAAATAACACAGATCTGAGAGATTCAGAAGATGGTTAGGGTTTCAAAAGGAAACCCAAATAGAAATTGAAAGAACCTTTTGTAACTTCACAAATCATAACACATATGGTGTGATTTTGCCCAAAATCACACCAGAGAAACCTCGAACAATAGAGTCAGAAACCCTAGGTCCAAATCGACATGGCCTAGGGCCCTTGAAGGCCCTAGAGATGATGAGCAAGGTGGTGAGAGACCCATTGGAGGCTTGGGGTTGAAGGAGGTAGCCGGAGATGACCGGAGAAGGAGGGGATTGACGGAGTTTTAGGGTTAGGCTTGAGAGAGGAGAAAAGATGAGAGCATCTGAAGACGGCGCCTTTGGAAAAATGACTTAGGGTTAGAGGTCATTTGGAAATTAAAAAGGAAAGGAGGAATAAGGGCCATCGATCTAAAAGATCAACGGCCAGGATTTATGATTGCTTGGGTCGGGTAGACGTGTATAGGGTTTGCGTCGGGTGATTAGGTGTGAAATTGTGCTGGAGAGGGGTTCGATTTAGGCTATAATTGAAGGCCATATTTGGCTATAATTTAAATAGCCAATTTTCCACTTATTTAATTTATAAAAATAATAGGTAATTTCTAGAAAATAATTTAAAGTTAAAAAATGATTTAAAATACATAATTGACATTTTAAAAATATCGGGACCAATTTTATGCATATAAAATATAATTATACCTTAAAATGGGCTAACATTGCAATTATATGCAATTTAGCTTAAAAATACTAAATGTAATTATAAAAATGCATAAAAATTATACTAGCTATATTTTTACATGAGTATAGAAATTAAATAAATGAATTATCAAAATAATAAATTTGAAAATAATTATTGGGGATTTTATGGATAAAAGGTGAGAAAATAAATCAATTTAAACCCTTAAAATTATGGAAACAATAATAAAAGCCTTGTGCATGCTTATATATGCATATATATGCTATTTTGAAGGTATTTATACATATTTAAAATATATAGGGAAAATTGGGTATCAACACCAGGTACAGATTGAGTGGCGAGGTTTGACTGATTATGTTCCCAGTAGAGTAATCTCATTCTTGAAGGACCAGCATATGGTTGGGAAGGGTTGTCTTTCGTATCTAGACTTTGTAAGGGATGTCGGTGCAGAGACTCCCAGTATTGATTTTGTTCCAGTTGTGAGGGATTTTTCCGATGTGTTTCCTGCAGACCTGTCAGGCATGCCACCGGATAGGGATATTGATTTTGGTATTGACTTGGTACCAGGCACTCAACCCATCTCTATTCTGTCGTATCGTATGGTACCATCGGAGTTGAAGGAGCAGCTTCAGGAACTCCTTGATAAGGGGTTCATTCGGCCTAGTGTGTCGCCTTGGGGTGCGCCAGTTCTATTTGTGAAGAATAAGGATGGCAATATGAGGATGTGCATTGATTATAGGCAGTTGAACAAAGTAACAATTAAGAACAAGTTTCCTTTGCCTCGCATTGATGATTTGTTTGACCAACTTTAGGTGAGCGAGAGTGTTCTCCAATATTGATCTCCGTTCAGGTTATCACCAATTGAAGATCGGGGACTTGAATATTCTTAAGATACCTTTCAGGACCCGATATGGTCATTATGAGTTCTTGGTGATGTCTTTTGGGCTAACTAATATCCCATCAATGTTCATGCATTTGATGAACAACGTGTTCCCGCCTTATCTCGACTTGTTTGTCATTGTCTTCATTGATGATATTCTGGTGTATTCGCGTAGTCAGGAGGAGCATGCGGAGCATTTGCGAGTTGTGTTGCAGAGATTGAGGGAGGAGAAGAAGCTTTATGCAGAATTCTCCAAGTGTGAGTTTTGGCTCAGTTCAGTGGCTTTCTTGGGGCATGTGGTGTCCTACGAGGGTATTCAGGTTGATCCAAAGAAGATAGAGGCGGTTCAAAGTTGGCCCAAACCATCCTCAGTCACAGAGATTCACAGCTTTCTTGGTTTAGTAGGCTATTATCGCCGATTTGTTTAGGGATTCTCATCTATTGCGTCGCCCTTGACCAAGTTGACTCAGAAGGGTGCTTCATTTGTATGGTCGGATGAGTGTGAGGAGATCTTCCAGAAGCTCAAGACAGCCTTGACCACAACTTATGTGTTAGTTTTGCCATCAGCTTCAGGTTCATATACCCTGTATTGTGATGCTTTGAGAGTTGGTATTGGGTGTGTATTGATGCAGGAGGGTAGAGTTATTTCTTATGCTTCTCATCAGTTGAATCCCCATGAGAAGAACTACCCCGTATATGATTTGGAGTTGGCTACCATTGTGCACGCGTTGAAGATTTGGAGGCATTATTTGTATTGTGTGTCTTGTAAGGTGTTTACTGATCATCGTAGCCTCCAGCACTTGTTCAAGCAGAAGGATCACAATTTGAGGCTGTGAAGGTGGTTGAAGTTACTAAAGGATTATAATATTACTATACTATACCATCCAGTAAAGGCCAATATAGTGGTCGTTGTTTTGAGCCGAAAGGCGGGGAGTATGGGGAGTTTGGCATATATTCTAGTTGGGGAGAGACCTTTTGCAGTTGATGTTCAGGCCTTGGCCAATCGGTTCATGAGGTTAGATATTTCGGAGCCTAGTCGGGTATTGGCTTGTGTGGTTTCTCGGTCTTTCTTATATGATTGCATCAGAGAGCACCAATATGATGATCCTCATTTACTTGTCCGTAGGGACAGAGTTCAGCACGATGATTCCAGAGATGTGACTATTGGTGATGATGGGGTGTTGAGGATGCAGGGTCGTATTTGTGTGCCTAATGTGGATGGGCTTCGGGAGTTGATTCTAGAGGAGGCCCATAGCTCGCGGTATTCCATTCATCCGGGTGCCACAGAGATGTATCAAGATCTGAGACAACACTATTAGTGGAGAAGAATGAAGAAGGACATTATTGTATTTGTGGCTCGATGTCTTAATTGTTAGCAGGTGAAATATGAGCATCAGAGACCAGGTAGCTTGCTTCAGCGGATGGATATTCCAGAGTAGAAATGGGACCGAATTACCATGGACTTTGTAGTTGGGATCCCACAGAATTTGAAGAAGTTCGATGCTATTTGGGTGATTGTGGATCGGCTGACCAAGTCCGCGCACTTCATTCCTGTGTGTACTACCTATTCTTTAGAGCGGTTGGCAAAGATCTATATTCGGGAGATTGTTCGTTTGCATGGTGTCCCAGTTTCCATCATTTCAGATAGGGGCACTCAGTTTACTTCATAGTTTTGGAGATCAGTGTAGCGAGAGGTGGGTACTCAGGTTGAGTTGAGCATAACTTTTTACCCTCAGACGGACAGGCAGTCCGAGTGCACTATTCAGATATTGGAGGACATGTTGCGTGCTTGTGTCATTGATTTCGGAGGGTCATGGGATCAGTTTCTACCGCTTACAGAGTTTGCTTATAACAACAGCTACTAGTCGAGTATTCAGATGGCTCTACATGAGGCTTTGTATGCGAGGTGGTGTAGATCTCTAGTTGGTTGGTTTGAGTCGGGTGAGGCTAGGCTATTGGGGACAAACTTGGTGTAGGATGCTTTAGAAAAGGTGAAGGTGATTCAGAAGAGGCTTCGTACAGCGCAGTCGAGACAAAAAAGTTATGCTAACAGGAAGGTTCGGGATGTGTCCTACATGGTTGGTGAGAAGGTTTTGTTGAAGGTTTCACCCATGAAGGGTGTTATGAGGTTTGGGAAGAAGGGTAAATTGAGTCCTCAGATCATTGGGCCTTTTGAGGTGCTTCGGAGGATTGGTAAGATGGCTTATGACCTTGCTTTGCCACCTAGGTTATCGAGTGTGCATTCAGTATTTCATGTTTCTATGCTTTAGAATTATATTGGGGATCCGTCCCATGTTTTGGATTTCAGCACGGTTCAGTTGGATGGTGACTTGACGTATGATGTGGAGCCAACAACTATTTTGGAGCGTTTAAGTACAATGGAGAGGTCGGACCGTGGAGGAGGCTACCTGGGAGACCGAGCGGGAGATGCGGAGCAGATATTCCTTGCCTGTTTGAGGCATCAGGTATGTTTCTTAACTCATTCGAGGACAAACATTTGTTTAAGAGAGGAAGAATGTGACGACCCGGCCAGCTGTCTCATGAGTTACCGATCTATTTTCCCCATTTTTGCTTCGTATTGCTTTGTTTATCGGTTCTATATGTGATAGGTTTGGTTGGCTCGGGTTCAGAAAAGTTTTGAGAAGGTTTGAGACACTTAGTCTCTTTTGAGGAAGCTTAAGTTGGAAAAGTCAACCGGATGTTGACTTGTGTGTTAAAGAGCTCAGATGTGAGTTCCGATGGTTCGGATAGCTTCAGGAGGTGATTTGGGACGTATGAGCGTGATTGGAATGTGTTTTGGATGTCTGAGCGTGATAGGTGAGATTTTGATATAAGGGTCGGAATGGAATTCTGGGAGTTGCAGTAGTTCCGTTGTGTCATTTGGGATGTGTGTGCAAAATTTCAGGTCATTCGGGCGTGGTTTGGTTGGGTTTTTGATCAAAAGCGTAATTTAGAAGATTTTGGAAATCTTAGGCTTGAATCCGATGCGAATTTGGTGTTTGATGTTGTTTTGAACGTTCTAAAAGTTGGAACAGATTTGAATGATGTTATGGGATATGTTGGCATGTTTGGTTGAGGTCCCGGGGGCCTCTGGTGAGTTTTGGGTGGTCAATTAAACCATTTCATGTTTTGGAAAAGTGCAGAAAACTGATGTTCAGTGTTGCAGAGAAATGACCTTCGCGTTCGCGAGTAGGTCCTCGCGCTCGCGAAGGGTTAGCTGGTGAGGCTGAGATTTTAGCCTTCGCGTTCGCGAGGAAGGCTCCGCGTTCGTGAAGGGCTGGGGTCGTTGTGCATCGCGTTCGCGTAGAGGAAGTTGGGCAGCTGGGTTTGAGGTTGATTTGTTCATCGCGTTCGTGAAAAGGGGAGCATGTTCGCAAAGGTCGGGCTGAGGAACCATCACATTCGCGAGGGACTGGACGCATTCGCTTAAGAGGAAATTTGGTCAAAGTTAGATTATGCTTCGCGAACGCAAGGCATTGACCGCGTTCGCGAAGAAGGAATTGAGACATGGGCAGAATGTTTAAATAGTCATCTTGTCCGCGATTTTGGGGTTAACTTCCACCATTTTTGAGCGATTTTGGAGCTTTTTGAAGATGATTGAAGAGGGATTCAAGGGGAAACACTTGGAGGTAAGATATATGGACCTAATACTCGATTCTTATGTGAATTCCACCTAATTAATCATGGAATTTAAGCCTAATATTGAAGAATTAGGGCTTGTAATCGGAGACCTAGAATTTGGGATTTGAGAGGTCGTTTGTGGTTGGATTTTGATGCTTTTGGTATGATTGAACTCGGGGAGTGATAAGCAGTCCATTGATATAATATTTATCGGAATCTGAGATGTGGGCCTGGGGTTGGGTTTGGCTAATTTCGAGATTTGTGTTGTAATTTAAGTTCTTTCGAGTGGACCTTGTTCCCTTAGCATATTTTGATGGTTTGCACTGATTTTGGTAAGATTTGGAGCATTCGGAGGCCGATTCGAGGGGCAAAGACATCGCAAGCTAGAGATTTGGACCGGGTAGAGGTGAGTAATGATTGTAAATGTTGTCCTATGGGTATGAAACCCCGAATTGCACATCGTTGTGCTATATTGAGGTGACGCACACGCTAGATGACTAGCGTGGTGTCGTGCACTATTAAGGATTATGACTTAGTCCATCCCGAATAATTGTTTTACGCATACTTGACTGAAAACTATTTGGTATTATCATGTTTTGGGTTGAATTCCATACTTGGGCCTCGTGCCAACTATTTGAACCCTTAGGTGATTTTACTCATATTTTCTCATTGTTTTCACTTTATACTTGAACTCAGTCATGTTATAATCTACCGTTTTCATAACTCAGCCATGTTTACTCTGCTTTAACACTTAAAATGATGTTTTAAATGATATTTTGGGTTGAGCATCATGTTTTACTGTTACCCGAGTGGCTTGTGAGATTATGACTGAGTAAGGCCGAGGGCCTATGTTGTTAGGAAACACTGATTATGATTATGAGGCCGAGGGCCTGAGATTTATATGCCACGATGTGGCTTGTTGATATGAGGCTGAGAGCCTATGTGATTATGCCACGAGATGGTTTGATATTTTGCTTGGGCCGTCAGGGGCCCCTCAGGAGTCTGCACTCTCCCAGTAAGCACGGGTACCCATTGTGATGTGAGATATAACCCGAGGAGCTGGTGTTGTTCTATAATATTGCCCGAGGGGCGGATTTTGTTGATACTGTGCCCGAGGGGAGATCCTTTATGTGTTTATCTTTCCTAGTTGCCTATCATTTACTTGCTTAATTGTTAAAAAGGTATTTCATGAAGTTTAAACTGAACTAAAGTGACTTTACACATCTTTACTACTTCATTGTTTCACTAACTTTTACTGCTTCTTTATAGTTTGTTGATATGCCTTTACGTGGTTTCTTATTACTCAGTCTGCATTTATTATTATTACTCACTGAGTTGGGGTACTCACTTTACTCCCTCCATCCCGTGTACAGATTCAGGCACATCAGGTCCTGCTTGTGAGGGTTGAGAGTTGTCCAGTAGATTCCGGAGATTCACTAGGTAGCTGCCTGGCGATTTGCAGCCTAGCTTCTCCCTCTATCCTATTTCCTTCTAGTTTAGATTTGTAATAGTTGAGTAGACTTTTTCAGACTTGTAGTGTTATTATAGATGAGCATGACTGGTAACACCCCAATGTTGGGTTATGTCTATTCTGTGACTGTATTGTTTACCTTATCTTTTGGGATATTTATTATGTTTAAGGACATAATTGTATTATCTTAACTGCTTAAAAATGAATTGGAGGTGTGTCGGCTGGCCTTGTCTTCACGAGAGGCGCTATCACGACAGGGTCTAGATTTAGGGTTGTGACACGAGGTCATAGAGCAGTATGCCACAATAGGGTGCTCGTGCCATGATTCTGGCACTGATGGTTGCACTACCGGCACAACCAGCTAGAGGTGGGAGTCAAGCAGCCCAAGGTGGGGCCAATCAGTTTGAGGTGGAGTCTAATCAGTGAGAGGTTGTCCTAGAGGTGGAGGACAGGTTGGTATGGCTCAGAACCGTTGTTATGCATTTCCAGCTTGACCCGAAGTTGAGTCGTCTGATGCAGTTACTACAACTATTATCTTAGTCTATCATAGAGATACTTCTGTGTTATTTGATACATATTATTATGTGTCTTCATATTTTTCTTTGAATTTTAGTATGCCTCATGATTCTATTGATATTCATGTTTATGTGTCCACACCGGTTGGAGATTTTATAGTAGTGAACCAGGTGTACAAGTGTTGTGTTGTTACTATTAATGGTTTTAATATTGTAGTTGATATTCTATTGTTAGATATTGTCGATTTTGAGGTCATTCTAGGTATGAATTAGTTGTCCATGTATCACGCTATCTTGGATTGTCATTCCAAGACTGTGACTTTAGCCATACCAGGGTTGCCTAGATTGCAGAGGAGCAGGACTCACGGCCACTGGTTTCATATTTGAAGGCTTCTTGTATGGTCGAGAAAGGTGTTTGGTATATTTGGCTTATATCTGTTATTCTAATGTGGAGGTTCCTTCTATGGAGTCGGTACCAGTTGTATGTGATTTCACTGAGGTGTTCCCAACATATTTTCCAAGTATGCCACCCGATAGGGATATCAACTTCTACATTGATTTGGTTCCGAGCACACAACCTATATCTATTCCACCATACAGTATGGATCCAACTGAGTTGAAGGAATAGAAGAATCTGTATCAAGATTTTCTTGACAAATGATTCATTAGACCGAGTGTTTCACCTTGGGGTGCACCGGCGTTATTTGTTAAGAAAAAGGACTGATCGATGAGCATGTGCATAGATTATCGAGAGATTAACAAGGTCACTATCAAGAAAAAGTATATGTTGCCTAGGATTGATGATTTATTGGACCAGATTCAATGTGCCAAGGTGTTTTCCAAGATTTATTTGAGATATGGATACCATCAAATAAAGATAACTAGGGCATCAGATGTCCCTATTACAGCTTTTCGGACTCGTTATGGTCACTATGAGTTCTTGGTGATGTCATTTTGCTTGACTAATGTTGTAGCAGCCTTCATGAATTTGTCAAACCGAGTGTTCAAGCCATATTTGGATTCCTTCGTGATTGTCTTCATTGATGATATTATATTTTACTCTCGTAGTAGAGAGGAGCATGAGCAGTACCTATGTATTGTGTATTAAACTTTGAAGGATTGTCAACTATATGCGAAGTTTTTGAAGAATGAGTTCTGGTTAGAATCAGTTACCTTTTGGGTCATGTTGTGTCTTCTATGAAAGTACACTGGAGAGGTCGGGCAATTAAGGAGGCTACTTGGGATTCTGAGTCTAATATGAGGAGTAGATACCCAAACCTTTTTACTAGTCCAGGTACATTTCTACGTCCATTCGAGAACAAACGTTTCTTTTAGAGGTGGAAAATGTGACGACCCGATAAGTTATTTAGAGTAATAGCTCCCTTTTATATATTCAGACAACTCATAGCATTATTTGATGATACATAACTTTCATGCTATGACTAGGTAAGTCTAACATGCATAGAGAATTACATAAATAATTCTAAAAATTCAAATTCAAATTACACACTGTTATAATAAATTCAACAGTACAATAGCCAATACTTTCCCCAAAACCTGGTAGAATAGAGTCATAAGCTCTACAAGATAATACTAATATTCTGGAACTACACTACCGTTTGAAACAAGAAATAATAATAGAATGTATAAAACAGAAGGTGACTCTGAGGCGTGCAGATGTCGAGCAGCTATATCTTGAAGTCTCCAAAAGCAGCTACTCAATCAACCTCTAGCATCTGGCACGGGCAGACGTACCTGAACCTACACAAAAGGATGTGCAAAAATGTAGTACGAGTATACTACAATGGTACCAAGTAAGTATCAACCCTAACCTCGGTAGAGTAGTGATGAGGCCAGGTCAAGACACCTACTAGGATATAATAAATAGTATGAAAACATAATAACAATAAATAATGGAAGGCAGAGTAATAGATTGTCATGCCCTAAACCTGAAGAGGCATGGCCGGCACCCGGTGCCATACTCGGCTCGAGCGTACCACTATGTAACTATGAACTCTAGAGGGGTAACCTTCAACTTAGGCCGATGAGGCCATATTCTGAATCCTCTAAAAATAACATCTACAACCAGCAATACCAAACTAAACATCTACATATGGCTTGTAAAGCCACAATACTGATATAAAAAATATACAAGACTCATCTACTATCCTCTAGGGATAACTGAACTGTATCATGGTCAGGACAGGGCATTGACCTACCCATCCAACCTGTATATATAAAATGGACTCCAAGGTATAGACCTGGTAACTCCGAGGAATTAGAGCTTACCAACCAAGCTGATGTTTGACATTGTCTATTGGGAAGGTCTATCCAAATGTCTATCAGGACCTGCAGGCATGAAATGTAGCGTCCCCAGCAAAAGGGACGTCAGTACGAAATAATGTACCGAGTATGTAAGGTAACAAAATAATTGAAAGCTAAAACTAAACTGATAATATAATAACTGAAAGTATTTGGGACTCTAATATCATTGTAGATATGCTTACCTGCTGATAGTGACTCGTCTCTCTTAATATATTAAGTAAAATAATTGTCTGGAACTATAAGGCTCGGTATGTGTAATTGCTCTATCGTAGTAGGCTTGCTCATAGGAGTTTGGCCATACTAGGCTCTGTATCTCGACCATTCTGAGCTCTCTCATAGGTGCTCGGCCACAGTAGGCTCGGTATATAACCTACCATCTGATCAGAGGTTGCCCAATTGGGGCATGCCCATCGATTATAGCTCGATGGGGGTATAAATACTATAATACTGTATATATATAGACTCTCTTCTCTCTTGGATGAAAGAAGACAAAAGTAAGCATAATATGAAGTCCTGATAAGGGAGAATGTTGTAACTTATGAGACTAGGACAATGTACATAAATCCAAGAATATGAACTTCTCTTTATGTCTCGTTATCAAACACATGTAGTTACTGGATCATGCCAAAATGAAGGAAGGGTTTAGCCTTAAAATACCTTAACTCAGTTGAATCCTTAATACCTTCCAAGCAATTCTTCAAACAACTCAACTCAATATACCACGACATAAGGAGATTCAAAATCAGTGCTGAGTAAATGTTAAGTCTGCAACTTAAACTAATAGATCGTTTACGTTAATTTGGGCAGCATCTATCCTGTAACAAGGCCCTCCTCTAATACCATATACCAACAACAATAACAACTAGAATAAAACAATAACAACAACATGTATACATCATATTCCAACCTTATCTTCATCACAATATACCAAAAAATAGCCCACACACCCTAATAACTTCATATATAAAATGACAACTAAAGTAGTGCCAAACAACCTAAAATATATAACAACGAAGAACCAGACCACCATTATGTCATTATGTGGTGTTTCTACACACATTTTATCCTCCAAAACTCCATAAAACATCAGTGCAAGGGGCCAACACGAGTGGACTACAAAACAGTCCACTAAAAGTGAAATAAATCAAACTCACGGCTTCCGATCACTCTCCCGTGAGTTCTATCTATTAGGAAATAAATTTATCAACCTTCATTTATATTTAAAATCTTAAATACAGAAAATATGTGTTTTCTTAACTATGAAGTACCTTCCAAAACTCAAAGTACAAAGAAAAAGAGAGGTGATATAGCGATATTTATGTCGCAGGGACCGTTCTAATGTTATCGCTTCTTGATTTCGTACCCGGGATGTTAATATTCTTTGGAACTCTTGTGGAGAGATTAAGGATAAGTTTTTGGGGGTTATCTGGTTGTTTTCTATGAATAATGAGGAGAAATACGATTTAAAACCCTATATATATCAACTTCTGAAAAGTCAAAGAGGTGCTAGCTTGGCACCCTAGCATTGACCCTTCTTCCGATGCTTATATCATTTTATTCGGATGTTGTATGAATGAAGGGTTAAGATAGTTAGAAACTAAATTACAAGACCCTCAATTTGGTATATAATATGTACCAAAAAGACCTCATATAACCCACGAAATGTATTGCTCAAATAGCTTTAGTGACACACTTACTTGTCACCTATGCAGTCTGCACAGTCTCGCGAAACTGCAAATATCTCTCTACTCCTATGTCGTATTGATGAATAGTTTAATGTGTTAGAAACTAGACTCTCAGATATTCAATTTTGTAGGTATATAATACCCTAATTCCAAGAATATTGGGACAAAAGCTCAGCTACATTTGACCTAAGTTTCAACATATTTATGAATGTAACTTGTGATGACCTTTTCCAATTTTTGTTCCACAAACTGCTTGACTTCAAAACATAACACATGTCTATCATACGACTAAAATAACTCATAAAATAATCTCCTTGTAATTTTAAGCACCCTATTCTCATCCCAAGAGTACATGTTATAACATTCTCAACTTGTCGACTTTTGACGAAACTTATTTTCTCCAATTCATTTAGCTTCTAAGCCTTCCAACCCTCTTGGTACTTGGTATTCATGATCTTCAATGTTTGTAACCTCCATGGTAACATGATTAACTTACTTTATGTACTTTCAAATATGATCTCGTTTCTGAGCTTACATTAATTGACTTAAGACATACTCTTACGTACGAAAATATGGGGTGTAATATCATTCCCTCATTTGGAACATCCATCCTCGAATGCTGGCTAATGCACTGATCAGTCTCATAACCCATAGTGGTTACAAATATTTTAATACTGTCCTTTCCATCTAGGCAAATTTTCTGTGAACAAATCCGAAGGCTAGGGCATTTCCCGCGTTAGGCCTCTTTCTTACACCACGACTTATTGTCGGAATTCTTCAAATCTCGTAACTGTTGCGACCTTCTATCATGCAGCCTGTATGACTTTGTCCTTGTATGTGTGCCTATGCGACTCTTCTATCCTTTTTCCTCTAGCTTTTAGCCAATCTCTAGGTCTCACTTTGGGTACATAGACAGAACTATGACAAGTTGTTTCTCCTGGTATATATATGTGTACTGAAGTTCTTTGCTCGGTACATTGTTGAACCTATGACTGTTGCTATATCTTGTTTCGTAGCCTTGTATCTCTATCCTTATAGCTTTACTACATCTAGGTAGTTTATACTATACCATAACACTTACTTCAGTTTATTATTACCGAGTTTGCTACCCAACCCTAGGTTACTGTCTCGCTGCTAATCCTATATGTATAAATCTAAGTCTTTTAGTTCTTTCTCATTACTGGTCATCTTAAGAATGACGGCCTAATCTCATCTAATACTTTGGAACTTTTTTCCGCCTATTGTTGATTCACCTTAATGTTGATCTATAATCTACCTCTAATAACTTGAAACCTCTTACGTAAAACATTGTCACTAGAGCTCACGTCTCGTAGGGGAACATCTGATATTATTTGTCTGATCCATCTAGGGATGATACTATACTTCAATAACCATATTTCATTATATCCCAACGTGATTCATCTTTTGGGGGTATTCTAATCTCTTGCAATTCATGAAATGCCCTCTCTTTGAATAATTAATCAATAGAAAGCCTAAATGCCATCCTCTTAACATTTATCACAATTACACCCTTATTCTCCTACCGGGGCAACATTCCATCTCTTCTAAATACTCATAGTCTTAAACTCCTCCGAGTTCATTTAGGCTATACAGAGCTTCCTATAACTTACGAAAACCATCAACTCACTTGTTTTGATGGGTTTAATCCTGAGGCTTTACCTATTCTTGTCATCTTCTCAATCACCTCTTCTTATCCTTACTGCTGTCCACCTAAAACCTTGTTGCTCTACCATACTTTAGCTTGCGACCTACACATATCTATTTATAGTACTCACAACCTTCCTTAAACTTTCTAGCACCATACATTTCCTTATGTTATTTTGGAACCTCAAGCGAAACATTATGCCATCTCTAGCTCTTCTGTACTCTCTTAACTAGACCTCTCAGTACCTGGAAACCATAGGGTGGAAGATATGCTAGTAACGACACCACTATCATTTATGGATACTAAATCACGACGCTTCTAACCCTCTATCTGAAATCTGGACTATTACCAAGCTTCAGCACTTGAGTATCTTATACCTTTATTACATTTACCTTACTTACCTTTAAATCTTGCATCATATATTTTGTCTCTTTCATAACGTCCCTTCCACATAGGTGGAATTCACATTCACAACTTGAAGCTCTACTATAATACTTGCACCTCTAGTGCATACACGATTCGGTGGGAGCTTCATACTAACTTCTTATGAGGTTGGTACTCTTCTAACTGGCTTTATCGTAGAGCCATTATAGAATATGGCTACTGTACTATCTCCATTGTACCTCTGATATTAAGAGTGATTCTGTAATGTTTTGAATCTCGATTTCTATACTTATCGGTGCCTAATAATCAGACTCCTGATTTACTTAGCTGATATAACTCTTTAATTTCCTCTTCTATCTCATCCTTTAAGTATGCTTAAGCTATCTTTCGATATGCGGCTCAGGGTATTAGTTATTACTTTAGCCCCTCATGGACGCTATGGAACATTTATGATATAACCTTCTAGCAATTTAAGCTTTTGTCTGTGACGTGGACTCAATTCTTTCTTTTAACTTATACTAGAGTCTCATATAACTGTAAGAATGTCAACATATATACTGCATAGATAATACTCTGAAATCTTAAGTGTGCTCATAATGTAACTAACTCTGGGTCATTGATTAAATAATTCCATTCGTGCCTTCTCTACTTTCTCTAAAAAGTAAGCAATTACTTTTCTTGGTCGTTCTTCCATTTGTTGCATGAGTACTTGGCTTATCTTAGTGCCCACACCTATTGGAATTTCGTCCAACTCATATGATCTGGAATATTACTTTTTTCGTTCATTAGCCACGTTAGGTGCCACTTTCTCATGGATTGTATACAATGTTGTAGTGAGACTGTTGTTATAAGATCATTTCCTCTTTAGATTACTATGCTTAGCTTGAATCCTTCTTCCTTATTTTCTCAGCTAGTCTTTCGTTGCAGTGCTTCGGGAAGACCCTCTTACTCTTGTAATGTTGCGAGCTTATTACATTGTATACCCCACAGAATTTCTGACGTTCTTACTCGCCTATCATTATCCTTAGTTACTTACTTCCACGCCCTTGTGCTCTTAGCGTTGCTTCTGAGTTGAAATTTAGATTGTCTCCCTAGTGGCACTCTTTTTTATTTCCATAACACTTATACTATACCTTATACTATCCCAACTCCTATCTAAATATTTCTCGAGGATTATGATTTCGTATCTACGAGAGTGGATTTCCTATGCTGGGTTTCACTACGTTTATTTTGCATGATCTACTGATTCACCTGAAACCTCTTGTCTAGCCATAACTAAGCTCTTCCTGAATCAACTACTAACTACTCGTCAGTCCATGCTCATATTTATATTTTGCGTAACCTCTCTTGGGTTATGTCCTTTGTCTTAAATTACCTTTTGCACTAGCTCCTAATGTATCCAATGCTCATTCGCACTTATTTATCAATAACATCTGGTTTGGGAACCCTTACTACCTCTCCTGACATCGTTCTTGAATAATGTTCTCGAGTTGTAACATATCTATAGGATCTGAATAAATGCAATCTCATTCCTTTCACCTTTTTACCGCATTCTTTCTTTACTATTCCATAGTACTTGAACTACATAACTCCGATTTACTACCATATCACACCATTCCCCCCCCCCCCTTTGAGGAGTAATAGAATTTAGTTCTATGAGGATTTACCTATATATAGTTTACCTCTTCATCTTTGGCGTCTTTTCACGTTTTCACTGACTCTTACTGGCCTTGTGATAACCCTTCTTTACCAGGGATGACTAAATTCCTTACATACGAGGGTAACGCTTAGTGTAACTAGCACACTTAGTCCCTTAAGCTTAACGTTGCTCAAAGTTTTGGCTTTGGCAGAGTGTCTTACTGAATGACCTTTAAAGGTTATTCTTCTGTTGTCCATTTTATTATTGTTGGAATGCGATCTTTGAATTCACTTGATGTCGACTATTATCGAATCTTTCGATCCCTAACTGATGTTTAGTTTATCTTGTTCACTAACCTATGTCGATTTCGCTTATTCCAAGGGTCTAAATTTTTGTTCTGGTAATCACATTGGACTCACCAACTCTTTTCCCGAAATGAGGATATGACTTTTAGCCTATACTCTTTTATTGTCTTTTCCTTCACTTGACTATAGACTCTATCATCATATTATATTTTGATTTACCGTTATCGCCCATTTATCAGACCTTACTCATAATACTTTATTTACTCTCTTTTTATTCTCTTGCTAATATTTTCATATATTACCTTATTCTGAAAACATCAACAAAACATTATTTCGCTTTTAACTCCCCTTGCTCTATCCACTAGCTCTTCGGGTCGCCTAGCATTCTCTCTTTACTAGGGACAGGATCCATACAAAGGTAAATATTTATCCCTTCTAGGATTCCATTGCATGTCTTCTGAAATTTTTCTGGACATTCTACTATTCATATCTAAATGTACTATTTTAGAGTGCTTCATCGGGGTGTCTCAAGCGAAGAACTATTACCACATCTGCAATATCCTTCGAAAATGTTAGCTAATTCTAACAATCCATCCATCATTTTGGGTTACTCTAAGCACAACTGGATCGTTATATCCTATCTTTCTCTTAAACAGTAGTTGTTAGCTCCCACAGGGCATAACTAAGATGGGTGTTACCAATTGGACATACTTCTGTTATTGTTGACGGTAACTCAAATACTTTTATTTCGCGGCCTGAATTTTAAATACTGATAATCTTCACTAACTGGGTACCTCGTACCCTTCGCTGTCTTGCTTCTTTTACTTATTGAAACTTGTATCTACCTTTTTATTCTCTCATTTTTTTTACCAAATGGGTGGATAAATATCATGCCTTAGGGATCCTTACTGATAACTAGGGATTCTAGTCTATTTTATGCTCTTTTTACTTGAGTTTTGCATTAAAAGTGTGCACAAGTATTCCCAAAAGCTAACTTATTGTGCTTGCTTGCAGTGTTTGGTCAAAAAGGGACAAAAGATTCAAAACTAGCTCAAAAAGAAGTGAAACCTGCACAAGTAAAAGTTGAGTCAATTGACCGCTGCAGCGGAAAATCCACTTTGGGCGTGAAGGACCTACCGCGACAGCGGTCCTTTTATCGCGGTCCGCGGTGGCAAAATTCAGAGAGATTGAATTTGGGGCTTTCAAGTTACCGCTGACCGCAGTGCTTTTATGCGGCAGCGGTGCCTTCATCGCGATAGTGCGGTCCGCAAAGAAGAGGTTCAGAGGGTTTAAAGATTGAGTTGAAGGTCGAAGACCGCGATCCGCGGTTGATTTTATGCAGCCGTGGTAACCTCACCGCTATATCGATCCATTTTTTGCTGTCAGCGGTACCTCCGTCTGGGGCATTTTTGTTCGGAAAATTTTGCTGTGTATAAATACCACTTTTTCAGATTTTTTAGGTCATTTTATGTTAGTTGAGCACGTGAACGCCGACTTTTGTCTATTTTGAGTAATTTTGTAGCTTAATTAGCAATTAATCTTAGACTCTTATCTTGTAATTATAATTTATGGATTATTCTTCATCTCAATCTATGATTTCTTCTTCAATTATGAGTAGCTAAACCCATTAGTTAGGGTTGTGGCTCAACTCTAGTGTGGGTATTTAATGAGTCTTTTATTTTAGGGCTTAGATGTATATGGGTCATTGATATTTGGCCTGATTTATGCTTTCTATGTTGAATTAGTGGTTGCAAACACTAATTTGTGTCTTTTTTACTTAGGCTCTTCTTGAGAAAGAGAGCTTGAGTCTAGGAAATTCAGGCCAACAAGGAATTGGGGTGTATTCAAGAGATTGATAGCCCCAATTAAAGAGTTAAACCTAGAGATAGTAATACCCGACTTGAGCCAACAGTGCTTGCACAAATTGAACACCCAATTGGGCTTGAGAAAGCCAATTATGGAAAAGTCACTCTTACTACCGAGAGGTGTAGAGTGAGTAGCTTCATGCATTGGCTATATCACGATCCTAACTATAGAGTTATTGCCCTAAGTTCTAGATCTCGTTAGATACTCACCTAGGAGTAAGTCACTTCCCTAGTGCCTCTTTATGCATTTAGAAAACCCTACAAAAATATCTACTTAGCTTAATTTCGTGCATCATTAGTATAAAATTAGAAGTAACAAATAAACAAGAATGATTGGAAGTGTAATCAAGAGCATTACACACTGCTAGATTAGATAGGAATCCAACTCCACACATTATATTAGCTCACTGTGGATTCGATCCCGACCTTCTCGGATAAAAGTTGCATTGACCACTCATGTCACTCTGTAGTGGTGTAGGGTTGGACCCAATCACTTACCAAGAAGCTTACACGTATTAGTACACATATGATCTGTTGAAGACCTCACATTTACTCATAGTAAGCATGATGCAAAATTGAGTTCTTCTGACTCAACTCTTCTACAACCGTATTCAATATCTTACCAACTGTCTTTCTGTATATAGGTATCGTTGTATTACGAATAAAATAAAATTTAGGAGTTTGAATCTTACAATTGAGCTCTACCACACTATCTAGAGTGAGAAGAAAGAGTGACAATGCTAAATACCATGTAGCCTCCTTCTTATAAGTGTGGTGCACAACACACCCATAAACAAGACTCTACTAGACACGGCTTGTAGATTCCCTACGATAGAACTGCTCTGATACCATGTTTGTCACGCCCCAAACCTAAAGAGGCGTGGATGGCACCCGATGGTTTTATTGAGGTGTTCCCAACATATTTTCCAAGTATGCCACCCAATAGGGATATCTACTTCTGCATTGATTTGGTTACGAGCACTCAACCTATTTCTATTCCACCATACCGTATGGCTCCAACTGAGTTGAAGGATCACTTTCAAGATTTTCTTGACAAATGATTCATTAGATCGAGTGTTTTACCTTGGGGTTCACCGGTGTTATTTGTTAAGAAAAACGATGGATCTATGAGCATATGCATAGATTATCGAGAGCTTAACAAGGTCACTATCAAGAAAAAGTATATGTTACCTAGGATTGATGATTTATTTGACCAGATTCAGGGTGCCAAGGTGGTTTCCAAGATTTATTTAAGATATGGCTACCATCAAGTAAAGATTATGGCATTGAATGTCCCTAATACAACTTTTCGAACTCGTTATGGTCACTACGAGTTCTTGATGATGTAATTTTGCTTGATTAATGCTCCAACAACCTTTATGGATTTGATAAACCGAGTGTTCAACCCATATTTGGATTTCTTCGTGATTGTCTTCATTGATGATATTCTAGTTTACTCTCGTAGTATATAGGAGCATGAGCTACACCTATGTATTGGGTTTCAAACTTTGAAGGATTGTCAACTATATGCCATGTTTTTGAAGTGTGAGTTCTGGTTAGACTCAGTTACCTTTTGGGTCATGTTATGTCTTCTATGAAAGTACATTGGAGAGGTCGGGATATTAAGGAGTCTACTTAGGAGTCTGAGTTTAATATGAGGAGTAGCTACCCAAACCTTTTTACATTCCAGGTACATTTCTACGTCCGTTCAAGAACAAACATTTCTTTTACATGTGGAGAATGTGACGACCCGATAGGTTATTTTGAGTACTAGCTCCCTTTTCTATATTTCGAGACCAGTCATAGCTTTATTTGATGAAAGGGACTCTGCTGGCTGCGGATCATCTCGAGAGATGTAGCTCACCTAAGCCTCCATGTCAACCATGTCGCTGCGCCGAACGAGGCCACTAGACATACATGTGCATATGCAACGAAAATGCACAACAAGTATAGCATGAGTACAAAAATAACATGTACCAAGTAAGTATCACGTCTAATATCAAAGAAGTAAAGATGAGAGGTCGACTTCAACACTTACTAGTGGTCCAATAATAATATATCGATAATATAGTAAATCGAGGATTTTTATAAACATGGTTGTAACTCAATAGAATGAAGCAAGTAAACAATTCTTTTATTATTAGGGAATTTCCAAATTCGTTTTCATCATTTATACATTTATTCTCAATCTAGGGAGGCAATATCCTCATTTATAAATTTGCAAGTCAAGCAATACAAGCATGCGCAAATCATGTCGAGGTCGTATGGCCCGATCCAACAAATATTTAAACTGTGCACTGCCAGAGGGTCGAATGGCGCGAACCATAGACGAATCTATTTAATCTACCGAGGCGTTCAGCCCGTTCCACAATAGATATACACATTTAAATAGGCAATCAAGAATTCATCAAGGAGCATTTATTCAAGAAAAGGCAATTTCTCTTTTAAATGTCAAGAAAACAAAGTTTAACTCTTTTAGAAAATCATTTACCACTTCGATATGATTTAAGTAATTTAAACTGTCAATAAGGTTACAATCAATTCAAGTAAAGCATGCTTTTAGGTCGTAGACTACCCAGACTTAAGCATAATAGTAGCTACGCACGGATTTTCGTTACCTTGTACGTACGTAGCGCTCACAAATAGAAGCACATGTCCAATTAATTTACCTATGGGGGCAATTCCCTCTTACAAGGTTAGAAAGGAGACTCACCTCGCTCCGAAGTTCCATAACCAGCATTCCACGCTTCTCCGATGACTCAAATCGATGCCAATGCTCCCAAAACTATCCAAATGGGCAAACCAATGTAATACATATAACAATTCAATTTACATAGATTTCCAACTCCATTTGAAAAGTTGACATAATCGCCCTCGGGATCACGTGCCCGGATTCCAAAAAAATTCGAAGATAGAGTTTACCCATAACCTCAAGAGTTCAAATATATAATTTACTCTTAATTTCATGTCCAAAATCGTGGTCAAAATCTATGAATGCAAAATTTCTAGGTTTTCCTCAAACTCCCAAATTTCTACGAATTTTTATGCTAAAATCCATATATAATCAATGTATTTAACTCAAGATAGGTGGGGATAGCTTACCTTGCCATTGATGATGAAAACCCCCACCTGATGAAAACCCCCACTTGAAGCTCTCCAATAATCACCCAAACAAGAGTGAAAATGAAGGGAAATAGGCCAAATCCCGTTTTTAAAAGAACACACTGCCTCCAGCCTTTCCGTACCTGGGGTCACTCGACCGCTTCTTCGGTTCCGCAGGTGCGGCCCACTACCGCTCCTGCGATTTCTCACCACGCTGCCCTTTCCGCTTCTGTGCCTCACCTACCATAGGTGTGGTCCCGCTTCTGCGGTTATATGACCGCATCTGCAGTATCCTCACTTCTGGCCAACATCGTATCTGCGTCCCTCATGGCTGCTTCTACGGCTCCGCACCTGCGGCCCAAGTGTCACAGGTGCGGTTACACTAGAAGGTAGCTGTTTTACTTCTTCTTCAAATTCTAAAGTTGAACCGTTAACCATCCGAAATCCACTTGAGGCCCCCGGGACCCCGTCCAATCTCACCAACCAGTCCTATAACATAACGTGGACCTACTCAAGGCCTCAAATCACATCAAACAATGCTAAAATTACACTCAATTTCAAAGGTGATGGACTTTAGAACTTCGAACTTCTTCATGCGATTGCGAAACCTATCAAATCACATTCGATTGACCTCAAATTTTGCACACAAGTCATATTCCATATTACAGACCTCCTCCAACTTCCGGAATCGGAATCCGACCGCGATATCAAAAAGTGCACTTCCGGTCAAACCTCTCAAAAACCTCCAATTTTCTAACTTTCGCCAAATGACTCCAAAATGACCTACGGACTTCCAAATCTACTACCGATTGTGCTCCCAATACCGGAATCACCATACGAAGCTATTCCTAGACTAGAAATCCCAAACGGACATTGATAACACTAAAATGCACTTCAACCCAAACTTATCAAATTCTTCAAAAATGCTAACTTCCACAATGGGCGCTGAAATGCTCCCAGGACATCCAAAATCGGATCTAGACATACGCCCAAGTCCAAAATCATCATACGAACCTGCTGGAACCTTCTAATCCCGATTCCAAGGTCGTTTACTCAAAAACCCAATCCTTGTCAATTCTTTCAACTTAATGCTTCCGAAATGCGAATTCTCTTCCCAAATCAACTTCGAACTTTACGGAATTCAATTCCGACCATGCGTACAAATCATAATACCTGAAGTGAAGCTGCTCCTGACCTCAAACTACCGAACAACATGCTAGAGCTAAAAATGACCGATCGGGTCGTTACAAATACCATGAGGCTTAATTTGAGTTTATGTCATTTCCTAGTATATGAAGATAAATCTTGACATAAATAAACAAGGAGGTCCATTAATCCAAACTATTAACTTTACCACATTAAGAACTTGACCACTTCCCGGTAGAGTGGATGAAAACACGGGTGGAAAAGAACATTGGTTCTTTTGAACTTACAAATTGAAAAATGTGATCTAATGTTTGATCAAATTATGAAGCTTAGTAAATTGACTAATGAAAAATGAAGCAGGACTGCCTTTAACAGAAGTACATTTCATGGAGAAACAAGAATCAAACCTGAATGAGAATCTCTAATTGATGGAAATCTTCCAGTAATTACACGAACTAGATGAATCAACGGCTACGGCCTCAACGGAAATGGAAATACGATGGAAAATATCACATTGGCTACTTCTAAAACCCGACTAAGAAGCAAAAAACAACAGACTCCGGAAATCCAAAATTTCAGCAACATGGACGATGAGCAGAAGGTGGTTTATGACTGTTGCGGGAGTTCATGGCTGTTTGGAAACGGCTGAAGGTGTTTTGTGGAGGAGAGGGTTGTTGATGAGTTCTCTTTTTGTCCAAGAGAGTGATGATGGAGATTAGAGGATTTTTTTTATTTTTCCAAAAGAGATGGTTGTCGTGACTTTGAAGAAGATGAAGAAGGGGCGTTCTCTTTTCTCTTGTTTTTTTTTTTTTTTGCTTTTTGCGGCTGGTTTTTGGTGAAATAGAAGAAGAAGAAGAAGAAGAAGAAGAAGAAGAAGAAGAAGAAGAATCAATGGCAGCCTCTTCTTAGCTTGGGGAATTTTTAGGAACTAGGGTAGAGTTTCTATACTTGGGTATTTTATATGGAGGATGGAAAGGATGATGGACATTGGATTAGAAGGAGATAGATGGCTAAGATTAAATCTTACATTTTAAGCGGAGAGTGGTCTAATGGTTGGGAAGAATGGGCCTTTGTCTTGCTGGGTCACTAAAATCCAAAAATGAGCTCTCAACTAGCCCAAATTCAATTATTTCCCTTTAAAAAAATAAAAATACTAATACTACCAAAATATACTAATTAATCTTAGTTAATAAGAATAAACTATTAAAGTGCACTATATATAAAAATAAAAATATTTTTAGTTTTTTTAAATGTTATAAATGCTATCATTATAAAATACTAATAAACTAAAAATATATAATAAGAAAAGAAACATTATAAAACTTTTTTTAACTTATGTTTTAAAATTAAAACTAAAAGTTTACTGAAATCCTATTAAAATAAAAATAAGTAAATATTTTTTTAAAATACTACTTTTAAAAGTTGCGGGTCGAAAATTACGTACTTACAGATGTTGGTTTTAGACATATTGTGTAAATATCATAATTGCTTTTACGATATGTTATTACTCTATTATTAGTCTATATAGCGCTTCTTTCTATTTATCTATTGTGTGTTGGCTTGCCTAGCAAGTATTGTTAGGCTCCGTCATGACCTTGATTGGTTGGGATTTCATGTCGTTCCATGCACCCTTTTTCACTCAATAGTACCTCAAGCTGATACACCCGTTCCGAAGAAACTTTTTGCAAATCCGAAGTTGTTTCTTCCATCTCTCTAACACTACCTAGCCGACCCGATAATGATATAGAAATACTCTAAGCTCTTTTTAACAAATCTGCCGCAAAACTAAATCCTTATCTACTCAGCGAACCCAAAGATCCTTAGGCACCACACCTTAAATCTTGAACCTACTACGAGCATTCTTGAGAGTCTCCCACTCTAACCTAGTCCCCGAATCTCTAGTCAACAAGCCGAATGGCTAGTGCTCCATTAGCATATGAATACTCCAAAGAAACAACCAAATGAATCATTTCCCTTGCACATCACATTCGTACCGAAATATCAAATCAGAGTCATTTGACAATTATCACATATCAATAAGGTTAAATGTAGCACATATCCATCAAATCCCTGGATCGAGTTACCCATGACAACCTTCTGCTCATTCATAACTAATTTGCAACGTATTGAAATTCAGAAACTAAAGAAACACATGACTAGGTGACCCAAACATCGATAGCGGGCTTCCTCACTTGGCTTTAAGCTACAATCACATTTTCCAAGGACCCACAATGACTTCTCCTCCTAGCAACCATGATCTCACACCGTTACTTAGCTAAATTTCTCATAAGTTCTTGTTGCACTAATAATAACACCTCCTGAATTATCAGCCCCAAATATGCACTTAACCTCATGTCAGTCGTGCCACCTTCTCCAAGCGATTTAGACCCACATCATAGTATATGCCTTATGTTGGATAGAAGGTAAAACTCTTCATATGAACCTCATAAGAAATCATGTAACCTCTAACCTTCTCATAGGAGATATCACACCTTTTTAACCCCATATCGACATCCTCCAATGACATTGTCATGGTTATGGGTGGACATAAAATCCAAAGAGCCACATTTTGAACCAGACTGAAATAATTTGGTATTTCGGTATCAATTTATTCGGTAATTTGGTATTATTCAGTATAGATATTTTGGTATCTCGGTATTTTAGTATGGTACTCAGTATTGATTTTTCGATACTTTGGTATACCGGAATACCAAAATATTTTCTGTAGTTCTAGTCCTACGCTGACCAGCCGGCCAACCCATCTCTATAATTATATTTTTCATTCCAATAAACTAATCCCAACAACCAGAAAGAGATGAAACTGAAATTACACATAGATCGTCTCTCCCATCATTATCATGAAGTTGTCATCTTCTGCTAGTAAAACATATTTTCTTAGAAATTTTCAAGCTTCAATATTTTCCTGTTTTCTTTGAAAATCCCTTCAAATATAACATACCAACAATCTGCACAACACCCACTTTGAAAGCTCAGAATTATCTTTATTATATATTTTTATGTCTTGGCTGAACTACAATCTGTTGTTTCCTTGTACACATCATTTTTTCTAAAAAGATATTTTTACTTATTGGATTGATATACTCCACTCCTTCACCAAATCATCAGTGGCTAGTTCCACTGCTTGTCACCTTAGATAGGGATGGTGCGATACCGAAATCGTACTAAAATCGTATCGAACCAAACAAAAAATACTGAATCGTACCGAACTACTTTGGTATGGCATTTGTGTATACGGTGAAAATCAATGGCTCGGTTTCATGGTGTTTCGAAGGTTTTCAGTAATTGACTTTGAGAATTCTCGACAATTCCACTTCGATACAGTATGAGTAACGACCGGCCCCAAGGCAATAAAATTAACGATCTCAGAGGTTAGGGTGAAGTTCCCAAGGCACGTACATATAGCTGGCCAGGTTTAGTGGTCTAGTCGGAAATGCGAATCAAGGCATTAAATGGTTGTACCAGCCCATATCTTTGTAATTAATGTATTTGTACTATGTTGGAATCTCCCGACCTAAATAAAGCGAAATCTTTATCATTTTGTAAGGATCTGTTGCTCCATACTAAATATACTAGAACATTATCTCTGCTCTTTAACACATTCTCTTGGTCTCGTTATCTTATTTATTGTTCATATTCACTGTATTCTATTTATTGTTCACCATTTATTGCTCATTATTGGCCATAAAGAGCCGTTGTTGATCTATTTGTAACTGTTATTCACCATCGACTGCCTTTGATAGCTCCCAGCCGAGCTTCAGACTCGACCTCGAGGCCCTCGAATAGGCAAGCTCGAGGTCCTGATTGACATCGATTCGGTTTGATTAACTCCTCGTTCTTAAGCTCTTATTTCGTTTCTAAGTCTTTCACATAGCATCTACTGCCTAACAACTAGCATAAAAATAGATCACGTATTTTTAGAACCACTAAATCAAATTTAATTGTTATTACCATTTTTACGGTAAATAGTTTGGCGCCCACCGCGGGGCTAAAAATAATAGTGATTATTTTCTTGCTGGTTTAGCTACACAACACAAGTTATCTTTCACGCTTTTTCTTGCCCAAGATCTTTGATTTCAGGTCAAAATGTCCGACTCAGTGAACAACAATCTTGAGAACCACGGAGAAAATGGTGTAGATGTTCAAGGTGTTGGTGTCCCACAATGAAACCTTGAGAACGCACCAAAATAGATTCTCGTGGACGCGGTCTCACGCGATGCTCAACACGTCGATGTAAGCTCGCACACTAACAGGAGCGTGCACCAAGGAGATCGACAAGAAGCTCAGGAAACCCCGGCTAGGGAAGAATGAGATGTTAGCTTTCACGTTATTTTTAAAAAGTTGCAGGCACAACAGCTAGTGATTGTTCTGCTACCAGAATAGACCCCAATGAGCACGTTACTACTTACACTTGCGCAGTGAAGGGCAACGGCATAAAAGACAACGAGATCGAGTCTGTCTTACTAAATAAGTTCTGGGAAACACTCTCAAAGGGGGCCATGATGTGCTATCACAACCTAGCTCCTAACTCCATAGACTCATTTTCCATGTTGGCAGATTCTTTCATAAAGGCACATGCCGGTGCCATCAAAGTAGCAACGAGGAAATTAGACATCTTCAAGATCAAGCAGAGAAAAAATGAAATACTGCGAGAGTTCGTATCTCGCTTTCAAATGGAATGGGTGGAACTACCACCAGTCTCCGATGATTGGGCACTACAGGCCTTCACTCAAGGTCTGAATGACGAAGCTCGGTAGCATCGAAGCAACTGAAATAGAATCTGGTCGAATATCCCACCGTGACTTGGTCGGACATTCACAATCGATATCAATCCAAAATCAAGGCCGAGATAAAAAACTAGGAGCCCTCTCGGGCTCGGTATACCCAAACAGGATACTGATGAAAGAGCCAAAGCCAAGCAAAGAAAGGTACCAGCCATATCCCAAAGACAAGAGGAACGCCCCAAGGCGCAACATACCCGGCAACGATTGAAGGATGGGTCGAGGTCAAAATCCTCGAGGACTCATCAATAGAGCCAGCTTCGATAGGTACACAGGGCCGATGAAGGCACCTTGCTTTTCAAAATACAACTTCAACGTCGATGTATCAGACATCGTGTTTGCCATTAGTAAAATTAGAGACACCAGATGGCCAAGGCCCGTACAATCAGATCCTTCACAAAGGAACCATAACTTAGTGTGTGAATTTCACAACACGCACGATCACGGGACTGAAAATTGTCGACCACTCTGGGAGGAGGTAGCCAGACTACTCGACAAAGGTCACCTCCGAGAATTCCTTAGCGATCGAGCTAAAAACCAGTTCCAGGAAAGAGAGGCAACCAAAAAGAATGAAGAAAATAAGCCGCAACATGTCACCCATACAATCTTTTAAGGTGTCGGTGCCCTGTAGGAACCCACGATCAAGAGAATGAAAACATCCCTCACCAGGAAGAGGCAAACTCGAGGCTCTATCTCGGCTATGTAACGACGCACTGGTAACTTCTTTTCTTGTGCATACATTTTAAATTAAACCTATGCTTATGGTTCCAGGTAGCTCGGCTAATATTATCAGGTCAAAGACAACAAAGCAGCTCGGACTGGTCGACCAAACTATGCCCGCCCCTCAAACCCTCAATAATTTTAACATGGCGTTCACAAGGCATATTCTCGGTTGTTTCCGAATGAACAAACAAAGGGTCGTACCGCGCCCTTCAAGCAGATAGCTGAAAGTCTACCAAGGTTCAAAGCATCATCGCCACTAAAATACAGCCATCTCCCTATTTAAGTTACATCTCGTACCCACCTTTGCAGGTTCCTGATTGAGACAACAGAAGCGCTAACCTAGCTCGAAGACCTTAAGGTTTTAAAGCATTTGTTGCACTCTTTTCCTTAGACCGAGTTTTTATCCCGAAAAGGGTTTTATCGGCAAGGTTTTTAATGACGCAACATCCATATGCTACCTAAGGGAGACTAAACAAGTATTGAAGGCTTCCTTTTCAATCAACCTCGATTATTGGGGTGCATCCCCCCGGTAGGTCACTTACTCGGAGAAAACCAAGACGCATCAAGTGGGGTCTCGATAAGAAGATAATGTACCGGGCCAAACGGTCGAATGAACCGTGTCTGTGTAGAATAACTGAGCCTGTAAACAGAAAAGATATGTATACTTACACCAAGTAATCAAAGAATACTTCACAAAAGCACTTTGTGTGTCAAGAAAGCTTGACATTTTTTGCAAAAAACGGCTCCAAATCCAAAAGACGACCCAAACACTTGGGGACTGGCGCCAACAACTCACAACAACGCGACCCCCGGGTCGGGGCTTCGAGCTCTTAAGCCCTCAATGAGGCAACAACAAAATCACAACACGGCTCTAAAGCCAAAAAAACGACCCGAACACTCGGGGACTGGCGTCAAAAAACTCAAATGACCTCCGGGTCGGAAATTCCAAAATTATAAGCCCTTAATAAGGCAATACCAAGTTTACAAGTAATGGATCCTGAGTCAGGAAACCCTCGATGACTGGGGGACTGCCTTCAAGCGCCACCTCCATCGACTTATCGAAACTCGAGGTCGTAAGGCCACATGCGGGCAGCCTCGGTCTTGTAAGACCTGCATAAGGCAACAATAATATTTCTAAGACCTCAAGCAAGGCATGAACAATACTTGACCAAGTATCCAAAACTGTAAGACCTCAAAGGCATGTAAAACTTGTAAGACCTTACTAAAGGCATAAACCTGATCTCAAAGTTTCGGCTATATATCAAACTTGTAAGACCCCTAAAAAGGCATACCCTCGATATAGATGCCGAAACTACTTCACTCAGGACATAAAGGCTTCGACCGAACACAAATGACTCCAATCAAAAGGTTGTACCAGCCAAACTAACGCGACTCGGGGACTCCCGACCGTCGCTATAAAATCACAGGCCTTTAATTTCTTCGAATATACTTCGTAAAAAACTGGTTAAATAGGCTACCCTCGATACAAGCAAAAACGTTTCGACCATGTAAGCTCCTAAAACACTGGCTCTGATATACTCAGCCTCCAACCCAAACCTCCCGAGGTGCTCGATCATCGCCATATAACAACTCACAATCGAGGTTTTTTAAACCATCGAAGAGTCAGGCAAATACTATTTCAAAAAATCCTTATCGAGGGAAAAATAAAGCCCACATAAAAGGTCGCATCAACCAAAAGTGTAAGAGCCACCGTCGCCAGCTTAAAATTCAAAAACTTGACGGTCGAATGAGCTCGAGTCGTAACCTGATTCGGAGACTGAACCCAAAATAGTTAACTAAATATGCCTAAGGGCAAAAGCGTAAGATCCACTATCACCAGCTTAAAATTCAAAAACTTGAGGGTCGAATGAGCTCGAGTCATAACCCGATTCGGAGACTGAACCCAAAATAGTTAACTAAATATGCCTAAGGACAAAGGCGTAAGAGCCATTGTCGCCAGCGCACATACACTAAAAGGTCGCATCGACCAAAAGTGTAAGAGCCACTATTGCCAACCTAAAATTCGACAACTTAAGGGTCAAACAAGCTCGAGTAGATTCCCACCTCGGGGATTGAGCCCAAAACAGTTGGTCTAAATATGACTAGGAGCAAAAGTGCGTAAGAGCCTACGGGCCAGCCCAATTAGCCTCAATGCTATACCGTGAATCTAAGGATTCCCTTCAACTCAAAGAACAGTTTATCTGGCTAAAATAAAAACAAACAGAAATGCAGGAGAAATAAAACCATGAGGTTTCCCTATTTATACACACATGCGAAAAAATACAAGCTCCAATTACAGCATACTTCGAAAGTACTATGTATAGAATCAGAAAGGGAAATCTACGCCCCCCTTGGGGACTATGGCTCGTCGGGCTCATCCTCGCTTTCCTCGGCATCGGACAGAAGGAATTTAGCATCGTGTTCTTCCACCATGGCTTGCTTGATCTCTTCCAAGAGGTCGAATCCCCTAGCATGAATATCCTCGAGGGTTTCCCTCCGAGATTTATACTTCACGTACTCTTTACTATTGTTCTAATAATCAAGAGCTTCTCTTAGCTCAGGTCTAGCATAGGCAGCGCCCTTCAAATAGGCTGTCACTTTCTGGTCATCCCTAGTGCGGCTTATTACGGCCTCGACTCAGGCATTCACCACCTCAGCATTCGTCTTCAAGAGCTCGGACTCAAGCCTTGTGATCATATTCGCTCGGACAGAATCATTTGCATGAGCATTCCAGATTTCCACCTCGAGGGCAGAAGCCTTAGACAAAGCATCCTCCTTGGCCGCAACTTGGGCATCTACTCGAGCCTTCAACTCGTTAAGCTCACGTTTGGCCCGTCCAACTTCACCCCAAAGATGTTCCAGCTCCTCCGTTTTGCTCTCCAACTGAAATATCGAAACATTAATCTCCAAAAATGAAAGGGGGGCATACATCAACCTGAAATACAGGTTACCTGTCTTTCGAGATGGCTTTTGTAGTTCCGAATTATATCTGCCTCAAGCTCACCTTCCTTTCTCTCGCAAAGGAGTCTAAGGGATCTTTCCCTATCCAAAGCTTTCCGCAGCCTGGCCTCATGGCAAAGCAGCTAGGACTTAAGCTTGTCAAAGGCCTGCAAAGGAATATTCAATAATAAAGGAAGGGCACAAAACCGAGATAAGCATATGACGGCTACCGAAGCTTCCCATAAAGCCGAGCCGCTGAACCTCACCAAAGGCTGAGCAATGTCCGATGGCCCAGTATCCCCTCAATCTCCCTTGGTAGAAAAAGGAAGGCACTGCATGACTATCGCTCCTCGAAATACCTTCGATGGTAACGTGAAATGATCTTTCAGAAACAGAAGCCTCCAAAGTCGAAAGATCAACCGAATTGCCTCTTTTGAACCTCATGAAAGGACTCGCCCCGCCATGAGCATCCTCGTACCTCACTGACTCTTTCCATTCATTGTCAAACCTCGACCCCGAGGTCGGCAGTCTCTCCTCCTCCAGGGAGCACGGTCTCATTTCGGAAAAATCTCCAACACCTGCGACAATAGAGTTAGTTTGCTAAAAAGGAAGGTACCTTTCTGAGGAAATAAGCCACTAAACACCTACCGTGATGCTTTGCCTCCCATCTCCCCTTGGACAGGTCTTGCCATCTGCGCTTATCATAGGTCGAACAAGCTGCCAGCTTGCGGGACCATTCAACAAGATCAGGGATCTTATTCGGCAACCAAGGAATCGCTACAAAGAATAAGATAGAAAGACGCCTTTATAGAGTCCTCCCCTGCTATGGATAAAGCGATAAAAATACAGGTACGCCACTTACGTGTGAAATTCCATTTCTCAGGAAATGTCAAGAACTCTCCAAGGATAATATCAATTGTCTGTGCTCGAACGAACCGGCTCATCCACTCCTGGTCCTCGTCCTCTTCGTCGTTAATGGAAGGAGACCGAGTGGATCGATGCTGCAGGGTAATCAAGCCCTGGTAATACAGCGGCCGATATAACCTAATGTGATGGCTGAGGGTGAATTCAAGCCCGGCCTTATCCGCAAAGTACCTTAATCATCAGCACTATCTTCCAGAGGGATGGATGAACCTGAGCCAGGGTAACCTGATATCTCTTACAAAACTCAAGCACAACCTTGTTAGGGGGACCCGACGTAAAAGGATGTGTATACACGCTCAAAACCCCTCGGCATGGGTCATGATATTCTCCTCCGGGGAAGGTACCTGTAGTACCACTCCTTCTCCCCATTCGCAATCTTTTCTAATCATCTCGAGGTGTTCCACCCTTATTGAGGAGATGAACCTCCATACGTGCTCCCGATGCCCCTGAACGTTGGGAGGTCTCTCCAACATAAAGTCTCTCCTCGAGACAAAGCATCTCGAGGCTCGTTTACCGGGTACTGGCGGTGTACCACCAACCGGACACGCAACAGAGGTAGAACTCCCCTCTCTGTGATGAGCGGATATCGACGTAGCATCCATGGCTACAGTAAAATAGGAAGAGGAGGATGAAGGTTTGGGCCAAGGCTTTAAGTCGAAACGGCAAGAGAACTAGCATAAAGAACAAAGTTTTATGGAAGAAATAGTTACTTTGAATAGCAGAATCTCCATTTAAGAAATAAGTGAGTGAATATATAGAGGCAGGCAACGACTGCTCACCTACCCAGAAGACAAATTAACTCTAGCCAAGACAACGTCACCTTTCTTGGGAAATGTACTGGCAGGACCACCCCGGGGGTCCCAATATCAGGTCGCATGAATGTTCTTGTCGCGCGAAGTTTGGGAGGTATCGAGACCCCAAAGGTTTTCCTGCTATCACAAGTATCGGCCCCAAAGGAGTTATCAACCTAATTTCAAGATAGAATTCGATATTTGGAGCCCCAATTGCCCCGAGCACGAGCTCCAAACAGCTAACATCAAAATTCAAAGGCTAACTCCGCAAGAACGATGGAATATAAAAAATGGAAAAACTTGAAGCAGAAGGATTCTCTTGCATTGCCAAAAAATATATCTACATGGGGCGTCTTTATAAGACTTGTTTCCCTAGGAGTACATACACAACAATAAAAAAGAAGAGGAAAAGTAAAGACGACGCAGGCTACTCTTCATCACCACTACCCTATGAACTATCTCCAAGACCTTCATCCAAAGAAACTAAAAGCTCCCAGTTTCCCTCTAATTCTCGGGCCTTCTCAACCTCAGTTGAGAGATCGACACCTTTGGCACTGGCTTCCTCTAAGGCTTGCCTCCTCGCCTTTGCGCCAGCATGATCGACATCCCGAATCAGCTTTTGCTTGGCCTTCTCCGATATATTTCGGGCTATCTGATTCGCAGTAGCGGCGTCCTTCAGATAAGTAGTAACTTTTCCTTCAACCTCGGACTTGGCCGTAGATAGTACGGCAATCTCCTTTCGAGCATCTTAGAGATAACCTTGAGTCGATATCAATTCCGAGGTCATTGCCTCGTTTCGCTTCCTCAGCTCAAGGATCTTCTCATTCTTCTGCCCAATCTGCAAAAAGAAAAGGTAAGTTAGAAAACCTTGAATTAGGAGAAGAATTGATGAGTTTACAAGTAACGAATTACTTGTTCCACAAGGCCGACACTTTCCCAGAGCACTCCTTCCAAACTCACCCGAAGTTTGCCCGGCTCCTTCTCCATTCGGGCAGAGGAGGCCTCCGACTCCTACAGTCTCGAGGTAAGCCTCTCAAGATCCTTCTCACGGCATGAAATCTCCTCTCGGAACCTAGAGAGGGCATGGTCATACATCTCCTTAGACTACGGACAAAATAGAAGAGTTAGGCAAACGAGGAATAATGCTTGAGAATAAGGAAATATACACAAACAGCTATCACCTACCGCTGGAACCTCTCCGCTGCCTTGATGGCACTGGAGGCATTAAGATCGATGTCCTCGCTGATATCATCGAGAATGTTGCCAAGCGCACCTCCCTCATTGAGAGGAACCCCCCACGTTGGCAGCGTTCAGGTCCTGAGCATCCCTTAACTCTCTAGAGGAGAACTGAGGGCCCAAATTAAGGCCACCCAGGGAATCAATGTCGCAAAGGGGCAACTCCTACCCCCGAAAAGCTTCGGGCCCGGACCCTTCAGGACCAGCCGCAATTGTCTCCCCAGCAGGGGCTACACCATATTCGGTCACGGGATCAGAGACCACATTCACACCCTCCTCGAGGATCTCCACATCATAGGACCGATCCAAATCAGTCGTTCCTGACTCAGCGCCCTCCGGTAGGGGCGTCTGCAGGCTCCCGCGCCCGACCTTCTTCTTTGTACCAAACGTTACTGACCCCCGTTGTCATCTTCATCCCTAGTGCCGGGACTTGCTCCAGAAGCTGAAGCTGAGGTCCCGGTGGCAGCTCGAGGCCTGTGTGATTTAAGTTTCTTTACCTCAGGTGAATCGGTAGCCACCTTATTCTTCCTTTTCTTGCACTTAGCGAGATTCGGAGTCTCCACCTCGCCACTAGGAGGTGGTTTCATCCACACACCTTCGCCAAGGCCTGCATAGCACATCGACTGATGTTTATTAGCACAAAGGATACTGGGGAGAAACATAAGATTAAGACAAAAGTGTTGAGAAGAAATTTACCGTGATTCTTGGCCACCCACCGCATTTTAGCCAGGTCAGGCCAAGACCGGATGAGATACGGGAATGAAGTATCCAACCACCCAATCTATCTCGGAATATCATGAACCGCTTCGGGGTACCAAACGGCCGCTGGAAAGACCAAGGGGAAATCATTTTTGAAAGAGGAGTAAGAGGGTCACAGAGCATATTTGAAGGAAAAGTACTTACGTTGTGTATTCCACTTCTCTGGGAATGGCATATTCCCGACCGGGATGATGTCTGAGGTCCTCACTTGGACGAACCTACTCATCTACACTCGATCCTTGTCCTCATCGGTGCTCGAGAAAAATGAATTTTTGGATCGGTGATGAAGCTTAATCAAACCTCGATAAAATCAAGGGCTAATCTGATCAGATGGTCGAGGGTAAAGGTCTCGCCCTCGACCCCATCAGATAAGTGGCGAAGCATATAGACTATCCTTCAGAAATACGGATAGATTTTACCGAGCGTCACTTGGTACTTGTCGCAGAAATCGAGAATCACCAGATCTATCTCCGTGGAAGAATGGAGAAAGAAAGAGTGCCAAAGGGAATGGATTTAGCCTTGGAAATTTGAAGATATTGTAAAAGTATGTATTACCAAATGGTTGATGAATTTATAGGAACCGTGTGGGCAGCGGAAAGGATGAACCAATAGCGGTTCATGAAATTCTCAATAATCGTGTTTGACGGTGACCCTTGTGCGGCGTTTTGAGTATAGAATTTAATGCTTTGATGGACTGACATCATAGCGATGATTCTTACGGAGTGGGGGCTCATGATTGTTTCTTATCACTTTGTTCTAGGAAATGCGGGGACTGTTTGTATACGGTGGAAATCAATGGCTTATTTTCGTAACATCTCGAGGGCATCTAGCAACCGACTCCGAGAATTCTCGACAATTCCACTTCGAGACAGTATGAGTAATGAGCGGCCCCGAGGCAATAAAATTAACAGTCTTGGAGGGTCAAGGTGAAGTTCCCAAGGCACATACAAATAGCTGGCCAGGTCTAGTGGTCTAGTCAAAAAAGCGAGTCAAGGCATTAAATGGTTGTACCAGCCATATCTTTGTAATTAATGTATTTGTACTATGTTGGGATCTCCCCTCCTATGTAAAGGGGATCCTTGTCATTTTGTAAGGATCTGTTTCTCTATACTAAATATACTAGAACATTCTCTCTGATCTTTAACATATTCTCTTGGTCTCGTTATCTTATTTATTGTTCATATTCACTGTATTCTATTTATTGTTCACCATTTATTGCTCATTATTGGCCATAAAGAGCCGCCTTTGATCTATTTGTAACTAGAACTCACCATCGACCACCTTTGATAGATCCCAGCCAAGCTTCAGACTCGACCCCGAGGCCCTTGAATAGGCAAGCTCAAGGTCCTGATTGACATCGATTCGATTTGATTAACACCTCATTCTTAAGCTCTTATTTCGTTTCTAAGTCTTTCACATAGCATCTACTGCCTAACAACTAGCATAAAAATAGATCACGAATTTTTAGAACCACTAAATTAAATTTAATTATTATTACCATTTTCATGGTAAATAATTTGGTATGCACAATTGATATACCGAATACCAAAGTATTGAACCGTAGTTTATAAATACCATAATGAAGTACCGAATGCCCACCCCTAGCCATGGTTATAACACTTATCAAATCAATTAATCCTCCTGAGTGCATACTTTTCCAACAGCTGTAAGAGTCTGTTTAGTCCATTAACATCAACTAAAGGTCCAACAATACATTTAAAACAGTAATCAAGCATTCACATTCCTTTACATTTCAAGCTAACTTTTTCGTCACATTCGAGCTTCCTAAGTATAAAAGTCATAATATCAAATGAAATACATAGACTTAGTCATTTGTCCACCATGACCCAAAACACACTAAGCATTCTCAAAGCATGTGGATACCCTACCACAAAACCCATAATCATAAGATCTCACTTCCACTCTGGTCTAGCCATCTTCCAAAGCAAACAACTCGATCTCTGTTGCTTATACTTGACCTGCTAACAATTTAAAAACCATGATGCATATCCCATCATGTCATTTCTCATCCTCCACCACCAATAATGTTGCCGCAAATCACGATCCTTCTTCATAGCACCCGAACAAATAGAATGTTGACTCTAAGCCTCCTCAAGGATCATCTCCCTCTAACCATCAACACTAGAAAGACAAGTTTGACCCTGAAGTCGAACACATCGCCATATCTGACAACTGCTTCTTAGGTACCTGATGGGTTTTCAATGTCTTAGCCTTATGTTTTGATGATCTAACAAACTTACTGTCAAGAACCAGATAGGAAACTTGACACACTTGGTATACATTGCTAATCAACGGACTCCAGCTAATGTGAACTGCTGCAATTGTATAAGACAGAGAACAAACTCAGGTACCTGATCCCTTGTGTGTCCCTAACAGCAGTACGAAAGTCAACTGTGTATAGCTGGAAAGCGACTGCCACAGAAACAGTGCAGCACAGTTCTGCAGTCACTTGTCCTTTGACCAACCAAGTGCTTACACCTTTCAAGTGATGTCATCAAAGGTGCATTAACAAGAGTATTACAACAAAATATTACTTGAACACTTGAGAATTCACTTCAAGCATTCAAGCCTTCTGAGACAGCGAATTTAATTCTCAAGAGCCTCATGAACAAAGTTAAACGCTACTACGGACCAGTTCCTAAATCTAGTATTTTGTTGTCCTTAGTTGAGTTGTAACTTTGTAATTGTTCTTCATTCTAATTCCTAAATTTCTTAGCTAGAAGCATTGCTTAGGAACCCCTTTGTAAAACCATAAACCCTTTGTGTTTATGTCGTGACTAGAGTTAGTCATGAGTTGAAGTCTTTGTAATAGGTGTATTGCAAAGTGGCTTGAAATAGGTGTATTACAAGTTAGTGAGGGATTAAGAGTTTAATTCCTAGATTGCTTAGGTTGTAATCTAAAAGTTGCTCATAGTGAGGTTGAAATCCTGCTAGTGTAGGTCGTGGTTTTTAATTCCCTTGAGCAGGGATTTTTCCACGTAAAACTCTCTGTCTTATTTACTTACTTTTTTATTAGTATTCTCAGTGTATACTCATAGAGGACCTGGTACTCTATAGTTTGGTGGACTCATAAAAACTATTAGTACCGCTTCGCAAAATTGTGCCCTAAAGAAAAACAAATAAAAACCATCATACTAACGAGCCTTAATACGCTCTAAAATGACTCTACCAAGTTTGGAAACACCTAATGTCCAAACCGTCGGCCAAAGCCTAAACATCCATAGCCCAAATGCCTCTGCTTTAGTAGAATTAACACCAAATTCCCACCCATGAACCGAATAATCCTCCTAAGCATTCTCTGCAGTGACACATACGTGAACACTCTACCACTCCGCACCAACACCATATCAAGACCCACATGTAAAGCGTCACAATACATTGTATATAGCCCTGAACTCGTGGGCAACACCAACATTGGGCTAAAATGATCGGACACCCTTCTGCGAGGCAATAATAGTAGTCTGCCCTCATAATGTAGGGAAAAATATCCTGCACCACACATGTAGCAACACCAAAACTCGTCGATGCCCAACTAATATCAAGGGATCGACATCGCATTCGAATGAGTAGGAAGGAACTAAATACATAAGATTCAACCAAAGTCAAATAGCACTATAAGGAATTCAAGAAAGGGAAGTTCTCCGGACGGTCATTTAGCCTCTCGAGGATAAGTACAGACATCTCTATACTGATCCACAAGACTCTACTACATTTGCTCATGACTCGTAAGATCTAAGTGAACCTAGTGCTCTGATACCAAGCTGTCACGACCTAATTTTCCACCATAGGCCGGATAGTGTCCAATGTTATCGCTAGGCAAGCAAACAACTAAATCAACACGCTTATAAATAATTCAAAATGCATCTCAAAACAAATAATGAACTAAGTAATCATAATCATTCATTCCCATAATAAAATACTGATATTATTTTAAATGTCCGAACGTGGTCAAAATATGAATTCAGACATCATAATAGAATACAACTAAGAACAAGAATCTAAATCCCCACGACCTGGTGTCACAAGTTCATGAGCATCTACTAGAATATACAATACTATTATAACAATGTCTGGAATAGAAAATATAATGAATACAGTAAATAAATAGGATAGTGACTTCATGTACTGTGGATCGTAACTGGAATACAGATAAAGTCTCCTCAATAGTTTCTCCTATGCACCTAGATGACCACTAAATGTACATGTTTCAGTACCTGCACAATTAGTGCATAAGTATAGTATACGTACGTAAATCGATGTGTACCCAGCAAGTATCTAGTCTAACCTCGAGGAAATAGTAACGAGGGGTCGATATCGACACTTACTAGTGGTCTGATAATCAAAGTATAATAAAAGTAGAAAGGTATGAAGCATAGCAAGTAAAAGCAACGAGAATAGATATATATGTGTAAGACGATCCTCAACAGAAGAGTAAATATGAAATCCTCAAATACTGAATATTATCTATAATCGAATATATATATATATGACCAATAGCAAATAAAATTTCAAATCTCAAGTCAGGAAGGCTCATAGGTACGTTGACTCTCTATCGAATATTACGCATGATTTTTCCAAGGTGGTATGACCCGATCCAAAAAATAGTGTACACCGCCGAGATTGTATGGCTTGATCCAGAGATGGATCTCATAATACTGCATAGGTCGTACGGTCCAATCCATAATAATATTGTGGAGGTGTTCAGCCCGATCCCAAATAAATGATGAAACTTTTGATGAGTCATCAACCCAACTCGCTAATATATGTGCGAGTTATGAACCCAAGAAAATTTTTGTACAAATATGTACAACATGGGAGAAACTCGTAAGAAAAAGTTTGATTTCTTCGGCTAATCAAGTGGCGTGTCAAGTTTCTTGAATAGCAAAGTTTGATACTTTACGCAATTTTGCCTCACGAAAAACATAATTAAAGAATTTAAACACGCAAGAATAACTCAAGTAGTATAATTAAAGCATGATGGGGGTCTACATCTACCCAGACATAATCAAGAATCTAGAATACGCATGTACACTTGTCACCTCATACATATGAGCTCCCATAACACGTAGCACATAGCAAGTATAGCACCTATGGGTAAATTCTCTCTTACAAGGTTAAACAAGAGACTTACCTTGCTATGAAATCTTAGCCTCAAGAAAAATATAATTAAAGCATTTAAACACGCAAGAATAACTCAAGTAGTATGATTAAAGCATGATGTGGGTCAACATCTACCCAGACATAATCAAGAATCTAGAATACGCATGTACACTTGTCACCTCATACATGTGTAGCTCCCATAATACGTAGCACATAGCAAGTATATCACCTAGGGGTAAATTCCCTCTTACAAGGTTAGCGGACTTACCTCGCTATGAAATCATGTAACCGGCTCTCACGCCTCTCTAACACTTAAAACCAATGTCAAACGATCCAAAACTAGTCAAAGATCGGGAAACCAATCAAAACATACTCAAAGAATTGTAATTTAACAATTAGAAATAATTTTCAACTCCACACGAAAAATCAACCAGTCAACCCCAGGCTGACGAGTTCAGATTCCGAAAATTCTCAAAGATAAATATTACTCGTAGTATCACGAACTCAAATATATATTATTTATTTCAAATTTAATGCCTAATTTTATTATCAAAACTCAAAAATACCATTTATATCTTTTTTTCCCAAATACCACAATTTTTACTAATTTCCACATTTAAATACATACATAATCCATGTATTTAACTCACAATGAGTAAAAATCACTTACCTTGTAATAGATGGTGAAAATGCCCCTTCTAAATTTCCCCAAATCACGTCAACAAGATAGAAAATGAATAAAATGAGCTTAACCCTAAGTTCATTGTTATAAAGCTTCTGTCAGGCCCTTCATCATGATCGTGGGCCACTGGTCGCATTTGCGAAGGCTTTCTTGCCAAACGCTTCGCGTACGCGAGCTACCCACAGTATTCGTGATGACCAAATTCCCCCCAGCCATGAGCCCCTCCTTCGTAGTCGCCCTCCTGCATTTGCAAAAGGCAATTTGCTAAAGCTCCTATTCCTAGCGTTTGTGTCTCCTATGTCGCATTCGCGTAGGGCAAAATCCCCATGGCCCCAGCTTCTTCCTTGCATTCGCGACTCCTCTGTCAAGTTCGCCTAGCACAAAATCCAGCAACCAAAATACTTCATTGTGAACGTGTGCTCCCCACCGTGTTCGCGAAGAATAACGCCAGACCCAACAACCAACAACAGTAAAACACACGATCATGGTCCGAAACCAAACCGAAACACACCCGAGGCCCCTGAGAACCTGTCCAATCATACACACCAGTCCCGATACCTTATCAAAACTTATCCTAGGGATCAAAACACCATGAATAACATCAAAACCAAAAGCCAACAATAAAAATCCTTCTCTTGGATTTCAAACCTTCAAACTTTGCCGAAGGTGTCTGAATCACACTTAGACATTTTGAATCACTACCAAACTTCACACACACATTTTAATCAGCTAAATGAACTTATCTAATGTCCCAGAATATCAGTAGAAATCCAATAACACCAAAGTCCACTCCAAGTAAAATTTAGAAAATTCAAAAAACTTCAAAATGGAAACTTCCAACTGTCGCGCCCCCTTTTTTCCTCTGCGGAGAAAGTCCGGGCTCGGACGTTCATGGAGGTAATAACTCGTTTTCTTTTGGAAATTTGGTATTAGAAGAGTCACCACCTAACAGATTATAGTGCGTTAGGGCACCTAGAGCAATTAACTCATGGACTAGTTTGCATTACCATAGATTAGGGTAAGGCTCGAAATGACCTCGAGGGGAAGGTGTTAGGCACCCCTCTTGGTCCACAACTGTGGGTCCCAGCCGAACTTATATTTACGAATTAGTCCATTAATAAATAAATAGTTGAATCAAATAATTTGCAAGTAAAGCACGTTGTATAACTCAAATAATAAGGCAAAGATTTTGAACAAGTTGTATAAATATAAAACAAAGTTTTAAACAAAAGGAATTTAGGGAAAGGAGGAGTCCTAGGTTGGTTAGTCTATAGGATCACCCCACACAATATCCGGTAAACACTCCTCAATGAGGGGCTACACGTGACATTAGCGTGTAGTCATCATATCCCATATCTACCCTTACCACCCCCTTAGTGGTCATTAAAGCATGAGTTGGTCAGTGATCTCTATTGCGTGCTGTTACTCGTCCCTTCTTAATGGTACTGGAGGAAATTTAGGACCCCTACCTATAGGTAGTTCTAGAGAGACCCCTAAGGGTTAAAGGAGAAAATACTAAGGCGACAAGCAAGAACAATTAGGACCTTAGCACATAAGGGAGGAAAGAAGAAATTAGAGGCTCAAGTTTACCTCCACAAACAATGCACATAAGCAGCACGACTCAAACACAAATAAGGGCCTTTTGTTTAACAGTATCCTAAGACATGATGTCTAAATGAATATCAAGACACAGAAGATAGGCAGTTATTTATTTTATAAACTCAGAAGTAATGGCCCTATCAGTTTGCCTACTGATTTTTAAGCCCGTTAAAATCACAACGACATTAAGTAATAGAAACAGTTTCAGAGTTACAGGATTTGAAAATGCCCTATAGGCTTGCCTACGTGCGGACTAATGATAACTATGTTTTTATATAGTAAAACAGGGCAGATTTTAAAAAAGACTCTCAAATCTCTATAGGTATGTTGTCTAATGATAGATTAAGGTAGTTTTTGAAAGAACTCATTTCAGGGAAAATAAACCACTAAATAAACTAGTTTCGAAGTGAACTAATCGTGGACTGGATTGATTTATTTAAACTAAACTGGTTTAAATCTATAGGCAAAATTTTTGATGTTTTTTCCTATAGACATGACATCTAATCATTTAAGAACTGATGTTAGAAACTTTTAGGCATGGTAACAAATGAAAGCTCATATAAATACTCGTTACAACAGAAGTTGAACTGCATCATATCCTATAGGCATGGTATCTATTTGTGACACTAATTTTAAGACCTATAAACATGATTTCTATTATTGGAACCACTTGAAACCTATAGGCATGATTTCTAACATGGTAAGGCAAAACATAGCAAAATGTAAAGTCTTATAGGTATGGTTTCTACCCGTGTTACTCCACAAATATATAACTACCCACCCTTTTTTTACTAGTTATCCCAATATTTATTTACAAATTATTACAGACTATATGAAATGAATTACATGAATAGATAAACATAAAAGAAGAAGTTATACTATAGGGAGCCTGAAGCAGGCCCAAGTGATTTCCCAAGACCTCCAATATTCTCAAATGCCAATTTCATAGACAATATCATTGTCTAGGTGCGTCAGAGTTCCCCAAGGATATCAAGGATCCCGGACAGTGCTCACACCTAGATTTTGTAACCAAATTGAGTAAGTGCAGTGTGGAAGGGCCAGCCTTGGTGTGCTAGAATTCTGAGGGTTCTCAAGAGGATCCCAAGGCAGTACACACACTGGAAGGGGCAGAACCTAGTGACTTAGGAGTAGAGTGAGAGTGTTTGACATAGTTTGAAAGGTTTTACTGGGAAAACAGTGTTAAAGAGATTTGCTTGAAATAGTTTAGTAAATAAGAGGGTTGTTTAGTAAAACAGCTTTTGGAGAACAGTCATATAACTCAACAAACAACAGGTCAGTCAAGCAAGTTCAGCAAACACTCAGGGAACAAGTCTCCACACAGGGACAATAGGGGGTTGGGGACAAATAGGGCAGGTGTGATAAACACATAACAGGAAGAAGTCCTTTGCCCATAGTACATGGAGCCAGACATAGATCCAGGAGTGTTAATTAGAACATAGTTACAGAACTAGAGATGCCTAGGGGGATTCATGGGAGTTAGGAGATAGTAGAGTATAGGATTTTATACTAAACATGGCTGAGCATAATTTTAAAACAACTTAAGCAATAGCCCAACAAGTTCATACTAGAACTAGTAGACAACATAGTAGAGTCAAGTTACTAGTTCATGAGAGCATGTTGAAGCAAAGAGATCAATTACATGTTGAACAGCAAAACCATAGGTAAAAACAAATTAGGAACATGATGAACTGAAGTATTAAAAGAAACATATTATTTTTGGAGCTTGAATTGAAATCAGAGCATACCAGCATAGAGATAGTAAACACAAGGTGAAGAACAGGAGAGCACAATGATTAGTCTTGGCTTACATCCAGCTAATTCAAATGATAGCAAGTAACAAAGAAAGAAAGTAGAAAGCTTTTAGGGTGAGAGAGAGAGTTTTGAACCAATGTGTTCGTGTGTTTGTGTTAATGAGAGAGAGTGTATATATAGTAGTTTGAAACTAGGTAAAATAAGGCAAGAATAATAATAGTACAGTAATTATGGAACTCAGAATCAATTAGAGCAAAATCAGTACCAGCACTCCCATAAGTTAAGGGAATTAGTTCAAACGGTAAGAACAAATAACAAATAAGGAAAGAAATCACTATATGACCAATAAGGAAATATTTCAAATTCATTTAGTATAGGGTAAACAATTAGGGCTAAGTTCAGAAAACTCTAATTAAGGAGATAATCAGTAGGAATAAAATACTAATGCAGACAAGGTAGAAAATCAATCAATTTGAATAGAAAGAGTAGCAATCGAAGGTTTAAAGGAAGGTCTTCCAATCAAACCATGAAATAGGGAATGCAGAATCAATCAAAGGGTTCAGTCTTTACATTTCAAGTTTTGAAGTTGGGAGCCCGCCCATATAACATAGGAATACATTTCAGTTATTATATTTCAAGTCTGGAAGTTGGGAGCCCGCCCATATAACAGAGGAATACATTTCAGTCTTTACATTTCAAGTTTTGAAGTTGGGAGCCCGCCCATATAACAGAGGAATACATTTCCGTCTTTAAATTTCAAGTTTTGAAGTATAGGGTTTCAAAAGAAACCCATATAGAGATGAAAGAACCTGTTTAGAACCCCAAAGATCGTAACAAATATAACATGATTTTGCTCGAAATCATACTGGAGTAGCCAAGAACAGACAAGTGACAAATCCTAGATGCAAATCGGCGTGGCCCTGGGCCCTTGAAGACCTTAGGGAAGGCAAGCATGGCATGAGAGAAATCATTAGAGGCTTAGGAGGCGATGAGAGATCACCGGAGAAGACCGGAGAAGAGAGGTCGGTGGTTGAAAGGCTAGGGTTTGATTGAGTTACTGAGAGAGGAGAGGAGATGAGAGAATACAGAGGCAACGGGTTTGGGAGAATAAGTTAGGGTTAGAGGTCGTTTAGAGTTAAAAAAGGCAAGAACGAACGAGGGTCATTGATCTTTTAAATGAACGGTCAGGATTTGATAGGTTTTGGGTCGGGTAGGGGTAATTAGGGCCTGGGTCGGGTAATTCCAATTACGAATTGGGCTGGGGTGTTGGGTTTAATTAAGGCTAAAATTGAAATGCAATCTAGCTATGTTTTAAATAGCCAATTAACACCTTATAACTTATAATAAATAGTAAATAATTTCTAAAAAATAATATCGTGTACTAAAATGATTCAAAATAGATATTTAACATTTTAAAAATATGGAAGATCAATTTTATGCATATAAATGTAATTATACATTAATAGGGCTAATATTGCAATTATATACAAATTAACTTTAAAAATGCAAAATGCAATTATAAAAATGCACTAAAAATATTTTAACAATATTTTGGCATAAATATAGAGTTTATATGACTAAATTACCACAATAATAATTTGAGGGATAATTATTGGGGATTTTATGAGTAAAATGGGTGGAAATAAATCAATTTAAAATCTTTAAAATTGTAGGAAAATTATAAAAACCTTGTGCATGCTTATATATGCATATATATTCTATTTTGAAAGTATTTATGTATATTAAAAATATATAGGAAAAAATTGGGTATCAACAATTGCCCATCTTTACCCGGGAAGGATGAAAGAGTTTTCGGGTAAAGAAATGATAGCCAATTTTGACCGGATGGGAAGTTTTGAAATACAAAGGCCAGACTCTGGTCTTCAAGTTACCTACATATCCCTGATTTTATAGGAATCAGGTCATGTGTAGTTCTGGGTACATTTGCGGAATATGCCGATGAAATTATTGCAAGAACGGACACGCGATGCCGAAGCGGCTATGGTGAGCGGTTAAATCTCGGGATAGTTGAAGGAGCTAGAGAGAGATCGCTCCTGCTAGGATAGCGGTTGCTTACTGGTTACCTGCAGATAAAAGATGCCACAAACATGTATTTGTGAAAAATTAAACATGATGCAAATTCCCTTTGGACCATGATGGTTGTCTTCGTACGGTTAAAATGATGTCCTCAAACCATGACGTCCTGGGACATGAATTGTTTAGTGAGGGATTTGCATGCCATGAAATGATGTTCTCAGGCCATGAAGATGGTGCCTCCGAACCATGACACCTTTGAATAATAATATGCAAATTTGAGAGATCCTCAGGCCATGGCATGGTGTCTTCTGGCTATGAGGATGATGCCTTTAGACTATGATACCTTCGGATAGGTTGGGGTAATTTTAGCCTATGATATGCAATAGTCATGATGTTGTCAAGACAATGCTTAGTCTTGTGAAATAGAGGGCAGAGCTTAGCCTAATTGAAAAGCGAATAAAGAGTAATTAGAAATAGAGTAATATTCGTGCAAAAGGGGACATTGCTTAGTCCCGTGCAGATGGGGAGGCAAGGATTAGCCTCATGCAAGTATTGAGTCAAGTATTACAGTCATGCAAATAAGGAGGTAGGTATTAGCCTCATGTAAGTAGGGAGGCAAGGATTAGCCTCATGCAAATGTGGAGTCAGGGACTAGACTCATACAGATAGAGAGGCAAGGATTATCCTCATGCAAATGGGGATTCAGGGATTAGACTCATGCAAATAGGGAGGCAAGGATTAGCCTCATGTAAATTGGGGGTCAAGGATTAGACTCATGCAAACATGGAGTCAAGGATTAGACTCATGCAAAAAAGGAGGAAGGGATTAGCCTCATACAAGTATGGGGAGACAGAGATTAGCCTCATGGAGTCAAGTATTAGACTCATGCAAACATGGAGTCAGGGATTAGACTCATGCAAAAAGGGAGGCAGGGATTAGCCTGATGCAAGTATGGAGTCAGGGATTAGACTCATGCAAATATGGAGGCAGGGATTAGCCACATGCAAATAGAGAGGTAGGAATTAGCCTCGTGGAGCCAAGGATTAGACTCATGCAAATAGGGAGGCAGGGATTAGCCTCATGCGAGTATAGAGGCAGGAATTAGCCTCATGCAAGTATGGAGTCAGGGATTAGACTCATGCAAATAGGGAGGCAAGGATTAGCCTTATGCAATTATGGAGGCAAGGATTAGCCTCATGGAGTCAAGGATTAGACTCATGCAAATAGGGAGGAAAGGATTAGCCTTATGCAAGTATGGAGTTAGGGATTAGACTCATGCAAATAGGGAGGCGGGGATTAGCCTCATGAAAATGGGCAGGCAAGGATTAGACTCGTGCAAACATGGGGAGGCAGGGATTAGACTCAGCAGATAGGGAGGCAAGGATTAGACTCATGCAAATAGGGAGCCAAGGATTAGACTCATGCAAATATGGAGGCAAGGATTAGCCTCATGCAAAGAGGGAGTCAAGGATTAGACTCATGCAAACATGGGGAGGTAGGAATTAGCCTCATGGAGTCAAGGATTAGACTCATGCAGATAGGGAGGCAAGGATTAGCCTCATGCAAATAGGTAGTCAGGGATTAGACTCATGCAAGTATGGAGTCAAGGATTAGACTAATGCAAAAATGGGGGGCAGGGATTAGTTCAATGCAAAGAGCGAGTAGCGAATAAGAGTAGTGTATGTCTTAGCTGGAGATGTATTTGATGTTTGATGGCCTGATTGATAGTGAATTATCTTTGTGTATACATGTTTTATGAATGCTATCGTTATGTTAAATGTGACTGCGTTCAAAGAAAAATTGTAAGTTTTGTGGTGGGAAGGTTGGTTCGTGCTCCTGTCGGCTGGTTTTCTTTGCTCCGTTCTGAAATCCTTTCGAGTTCCCCTGGGTGACACCTGAATTTTACGGAAATAACATTTTCGAAAATATGCAATTATTGATAAAAATAGAATTGTTTTGGAAACATATTGATATATCAAGTGATTTTTGATAAACTAGTGACTGTAACACATCTCGAAGGCATTGCAGCTCTCTTATATTGGAATTTTGAGGGTCCTCCTCAAAATTCTGCCCCAGTTTGGTAGATGATCTTTGACCATTTGCAGATAATGGATCTTGCCGAACCTTCTCCGGAATTTTGAGAATCCTTCTCAAAATACTGCCCCAATTTCTTAACTGGTTACTAATCGTATGACATATGTTGGCGTTGGCTGGACTTGCTCCCAAATTTTGAGGACCCTCCTCAAAATTCTGCCCCAGTTTCTGATCTTGGGGGAAATGAAAATTTTATTATGATATGGCGGAACCCATAAGGCTGCCTACGTATCCCCTCTTAGATGGGAATCAGGTCAAGCGTAGTTCAATTACATCAGAAGAGAAATGTAAAGTAATCTAGGCATAGTATCTCTTGACGGCGTCTGAATTGATTGGTTTTGGCCAGATTTCTCCATCCATTTCTGCAAGTATGAGTGCTCCTCCTGTTAGTACCCTGTGAACCATGTACGGACCTTGCTAGTTGGGAGAGAATTTCCCTTTGGCTTCATCTGGATGTGGGAAGATCTTCTTAAGCACCAACTGACCAGGTGCAAATTGCCTTGGTTCGACCCTTTTGTTGAAAGCTCGGGACATTCTGTTCTAATAAAGTTGGCCATGACATACTGCGTTCATATTCTTCCCATCTATAAGGTCCAATTGCTCATAGCGGCTCCTTATCCACTCTGCATCCCTGAGTTCAACTTCCTGTATGATTCTTAAAGAAGGAATCTCTACCTCGGCTAGGATGACAGCCTCGGTACCATAAACGAGCATGTAGGGAGTTGCTCTGATTGATGTGCAAACTGTAGTGCGGTATCCCAACAAAGTGAATGGTAACTTCTCATGCCATTGTTTGTGGTTCTCTACCATTTGACTTAGTATCTTCTTGATGTTTTTGTTGGTGACTTCTATGGCTTCATTCATCCGAGGTTTGTAGGTTGTGGAATTCTTGTTCTTGATTTTAAAAGCTCACATATAGCTTTCATTAGATCACTATTAAGATTGGCGGCGTTGTTAGTAATAATGGACTCCGGAACTCCGATGGCTACTAGAATAAACCTGTGTCCATTTGAAGCAGTTGGACCAATAACATCCATTCCCTAGGCGGCGAATGGACAAGGTGAGCTTGTTGCATTGAGCTCATTTGGAGGCACTTTTATCATTTTGGCATGCATTTGACATTGAAAGCATTTGCGGACATACTGAATGTAATCCGTCTCCATGGTCATCCAAAAGTAACCTGCCCTGAGTATCTTCGTGGCCAAGATGAAACCATTCATGTGTGGGCCACAAGTCCTAGCATGCACGTCCTCAAGTAGCTTAGAAGCTTCCTTTGCATCAACACATCCCAGTAAACCCAAATCAGGAGTTCTTCTGTACAAGGTCCCTCCACTATGGAAGAAGTGGTTCGACAATCTCCAGAGTGTGCATTTCTGGGAGTGATTTGCATGCTCTGGGTATTCTCCTTTTGATAAGTACTCCTTGATGTCCTGGAACCAAGGCTTTCCATTTGTTTCTTCTTCAACATGAGCACAATATACCGGCTTATTATGGATCTTCACCGGAATGGGATCAATATAATTCTTATCTGGATGTTGTATCATAGATGGCAAGGTGTCTAATGCATTGGCAAACTCATTCTGAATTCTGGGCACATGTTAGAATTCTATCTTCATGAACCTCTTTCGCAATTCCTACACATGGTGCAGATATGGCAATATCTTGGAATTCTTGGTGGCCCACTCTCCTTGTACCTGATGCACAAGCAAATCTGAATCACCGATCACCAGCAACTCCTGAACGTTCATGTAGACTGCCATGTTGAGCCCTAGTATGCAGGCTTCATATTCCGCCATGTTGTTGGTGCAGGGAAATCTGAGTTTAGCATATACCGGATAATGCTAACCCATTTCTAATACCAAACTGCTCCAATGCCCACTCCTTTGAAATTTGGAGCTCCATCAAAGAACATCCTCCAACCGTCATATGCTTCGGTAATGTCTTCCCCTACGAACAACACTTCTTCATTAGGAAAATATGTTTTCAAAGGTTCGTACGCTCCTCCCACCGGATTTTCAGCAAGGTGATCTGCCAATGCTTTCCCTTTGACCGCCTTTTGAGTTACGTAGACTATATCAAACTCACTTAGTAGTATGTGCTATTTAGCCAACTTCCTAGCAGGCATGGGTTTCTGGAATATATACTTTAGAGGGTCCATCCTGGATATGAGGTATGTAGTGTATGCACAGAAATAATGCCTCAATTTTTGGGCTGTCTAGGTCAAAGCACAGCAAGTGCAGTCAAGCAGAGAATACCATGCTTCATAAGGTGTAAACTTCTTACTCGGGTAAAATATGGCTTGCTCCTTTCTTCCTGTCTCATCATGTTATCCCAAAATACATCCAAAGGCTCCATCTAATACAGATATATAGAGTAGCAAAGGTCATCCTGGTTCTGGAAGGACCAGAACTAGTGATGTGGACAGATATTCCTTGATCTTGTCAAAAGCTTTCTGACAATCCTCTGTCCAGCTTGTTTCAGCATCTTGAAGATGGGTTCACATATGACTGTGGACTATTCTATGAATCGACTGATGTAGTTGAGTCATCCTAGGAAGCTCATTACGTCCTTTTTGCTCTTAGGTGGTGGTAACTCCTGAATAGCCTTGACTTTAGACGGATCCAGCTTGATCCCTCGATGACTGACGATGAATCCCAGTAACTTTCCTGCGGGAATCCTGAATGCACACTTTGCAGGGTTCAATTTCAAATTATACCTCCTTAGCCTGTCGAAGAACTTTCTCAAGTCTGCTATGTGATCAGCGTCCCTCTTGGATTTGATAATGACATCGTCCACATACACCTCTATTTATTTATGATCATATCATGGAAGATGGTTTTCATGGCCCTCATGTAAGTGGTCCCAGCATTCTTCAAACCAAATGGCATCTTCTTGTAACAGTATACACCCCATGGTGTAATAAAAGCTGGCTTCTCTGCATCTTCTTCATCCATCCAAATCTGGTGATAACCCGTGAAGCAATCGACAAAGTATTGGAGTTTATGCTTGGTGCAGTTATCGATCAGGATATGTATATTCGGTAGCGGGAAGTCGTCCTTGGGACTTGCTCTATTTAAATGTCGATAGTCAACACATACTCTGACCTTCCCGTCTTTCTTCGGAACTGGCACAATGTTGGCTAACTAGGTTGGATATTAAACCACCTTGAGAACCTTGGCTTTGATCTGTTTGGTAACTTCTTCCTTGATTATTAGGCTCATGTCTGGTTTGAACTTTTTGAGTTTCTATTTTACTGGCGTACACATGGGATTAGTAGGCAACTTGTGAGCCACTATGGAAGTTCTCAAACCGGTCATGTCATCATATGACCATGCAAAAATGTCCTTATATTCTTTTAGGAAACAAATGTATTATTCCTTCTCTATTGGTGACAAGTGAATGCTGATGCGGGTCTCCTTGACGGTCTCGGTGTCTCCCAAATTTACTGCTTCGGACTCGTCTAGATTGGACTTAGGCTTATTCTCAAAATTTTCAACCCCCCTGATGATTTCCACAGGTATCTCATCTTCTTCCTCTGAATTACTATTCTCATTTTGCGTTGCCTCATTACATGTCACAATCACTGGTTCATCAGGAAAAGTAATAATAATGATGTAGAAAGGAAAAATGTAAAGATAGTAGTGAATAATAAATAGCAAATACATTTAATTAAAAATTGAAACATTGTCTAGACAAAGTACGGCTCGATGAATCGAGCATTCATTTTGAAACAAGTAAAACTTAAAATAAAATTACGAGAAATTTTAAATGCCTAGAATGTCTATAGAAGTAAATTCAGCCAAGCTACCTAAGGACTCGGCGGGCTCGGGATGGTGTGGCGGTCCAGTTCCTGAGAACAGCTCCTTTCTTCATAGTCTGAATAATAAGGTCTTCTTCCTCCTCCTCCTCAATTATGGCACTGCATTCCATGTCTTCGTCCTCCAAGAACAAATTCTTCAAACCAGCTAGTACTTTTTCCTCTACAGTTCCCTATATTGTGTCAACCTGATGAAAGGCTTATTCCAAACATGGCACTGGTTGCTCAAAGGGTACTACAGTCCGCGCCATGGAGGCGACCAATCATTGTACTCTTGCCATGTATACTGGTATCCGAGCCCAAAGGTGGTACAATGATTTTTCAACTGTATTGATTTGGTGATGCCTTGGAGGTTCTTTCCCAACCCTTTGCCGGGTTCATATCCAGACCATGCTAGTATGCCTTCTATTTTGTTACTCCACCACTTATCCTTCTCGGCGGCATTGACCCGTTTGATGTGATGATATGTTTCTCCTCCTAGCCTTCTTCTATGCCCAATGGCCAGGATGGTTTGACTAGTATAGATGGGGTTACTCTCATCTCTGTGGATGATCACCTCCTGATGGTTCCATTCGAATTTCACAGCTTGATGTAGTATAGAAGGCACGGCTCCAATAGCATGGATCTATGGTCGGGCCAACAGAAGATTATATGAGGTTGGTATATCAAGGACTTGAAATTCAACGCCGAACCAAGTTGGCCCCATCTGCAAGCAAAAGTTGATTTCCCCGATTGTGGCCCTCTAGGACCCATCAAAAGCCTTCACATTCATGCTTCCTACCCGTATCTCATGGAAACCTTTGTCCAACCTTTTCAGAGTGTCCAATGGACAAATATTTAGGCTCGAACCTCCATCAACCAGGACCCTGGCAATGAACTCGTCTTCAAATTGCACTGTGATATGCAATGCTCAATTCTGATTCAAACCCTCGGGCGGTAGCTCATCTTTATAGAAGATAATCTTATGGATCTCCAGTACTTGCCCAACCATATTGGCCATTTCTCCAGCAGTGATGTTAGTGGGTGCATAAGCCTCACTCAGTACTTTTATCAAAGCGTCCTTGTGTGCCTCTGAATTCAGCAATAGTGACAGGATAGATATCTGAGCAGGGACATTGTCCAGATGGTCAACAACAGAATACTCTTTTGCCTGTACTTTCCTCCACAGGTCATCTGGCCCGGTCTCAATGATAGGCTGCCTAGTAGTGGCCGCCTTATTTGAACCTTCCAAGTGTTCAAGTGTATAGACTCTTCTGGTTCTAGTCATTCCTTGTGCAGTGTCAGATTCCTCTATCTTGGCCTTCCTTTTTCGTTGAGCCTCACCATCATAATCCCAGGGTATTTCTTTTGAGTTGAATGGGGGTGTGGTTGATATTGTCACAGTAAAAGGTGTGACCACCTCTACTTCAAATAGAGCGGAGGTGGTTGCGAGTGGAGCCACTTCTACCTCGAATGGAACTGATGCAGTTACCTCAACCTCGACTGGTGCCTGAATCTGAACCATAATAGGAGTAAGTATGACTGCAACTTTAAAGTAATCGCCTTCTCGAATAAGACCAATTGACCCCTCAGGGTCCCATTCTTTATTTGTCTCTATCACATGTACACCATCACCTCTATGATCAGAGAGGGGATTATTGTGGACACTAGGTGAGGCTTCTTTTGCTTGCATGACCTTGTTGTCAATTAGCGTCTGGATCTTATCCTTCAATGTTCAGCACTCAACAGTGGTGTTCCCTTTCAAACCGGAATGGTATGCACAAGTTTTGTTTGGATTGGCCCATTGGGGTGGATTTTCTAATGCCACAGCAGGAACATGAGTAACGTAACCTGCAATTTTTAACCTTTCATACAATTGGTCGATGGGCTCAGCTATGGCGGTGTATTGTTTGGGTGGCTTGCGGTCGAAGTTGGGTCTAGGTCTTGGATAATTTTGGAGTGTGGGTGGTGATTGGAAGTGGGATGGTTGGGAGTTATAGGTGTGATGGACAGTGGCTGGTTGGGAATATCTGGGAGATAAAGGCTAATATGTGGGTGGTGATGCTTGGTATATAGGCGGAGGTGTTTGATATGTGGGTGGAGGTGTTTGATAGGTAAGTGGAGATTTAGGGCCCTGAGCCACCATTACTGTTCCAACCTCTTTCTTCTTTAATATGTTGCTTGATTTTAACGCCTTATTTGTGGCTTGTCGTGCCTCGAAATTTGTTGCCATCCCGTTTTTGATTCCTTCTTTGATTCTTTCTCCAAGTTTGGTGATGTCAGAGAATTTGTGATTTTCGATAACCATCAACCTTTCATAGTATTGAGGATCCTGTGCTCTAACGAAGAACTTGTTCATTTGTTCTTCGTCCAAAGAAGGCCTGACCTTGGCCGATTCCGACCTCCAACGACTAGGGTATTCGCGGAAAGTCTCACTAGGTTTCTTCTTAAGATTCTGAATGTAGAAGACATTCGGTGCATTCTCTGTGTTGAACTTGAATCGGTCCATGAAATCCGATTCCATGCTTACCCAATTAGACTATTTCTTGGGATTTTGGTTGATATACCAAGATAAAGCGTCCCCGGTAAGGCTCCTCATAAAGAGCTTCATCTGAATCTTTTCATCTTTCCCGACCCCGACAAGCTTATAACAATAGGTCCTTAGATGAACCCTGGGATCACCTGTACCATCAAACAATTCAAACTTGGGAGGTTTGTACCCCTCTGGCAGTTTGACATCCGGCTGTATGCACAGATCTTCATAGTTCAAACCTTCTATTCCCCTGTCGCCCTCAACACCTTGAACTCGGCTTGTTAACTTCTTGAGTTCTTCAGCCATGTTTTTAATGATTAGGTCCTTCTCGGAAGATTCTGGTGTATAGAAAATTGGTTGGGTAGAGTGATGTATATTTTCCATATATAGGGTTGCTTTGATGGGTGCCGGGAACTTGGGTGTAGTGATGGTCATTGGTGGAGTTTTGTGGATCGGGAATGGGTTGTGGTATGTTTTGAGGATTATGGTAAGTGGTGGTTGGTGGGTACTAAATTGGTTGATGATAATGTTGCGATGGAGTTTGTATTGGCAACGGAATGATATTTTGGGGTGGAGTCGCATATTGATTTGGTGCGGTAGGATTTTGTGGCTATTGGTTTTGTGTGTTCTGAGGAGGTGTTGAGTTCTTTGTGTTTTGTTGGTGGATATCAGGGACATTGAGGGTGAGTGACAAGTTTGCCAAGTTGCGAACCTGCTCAAGTTCTCCTTGCAATCCCAGTATCTTTTGTTTCGATCTCAAGACTAGATCATTTGGGGCCGGAGTACTACGGCCATTTGAAGTCTCTGCATTCTCAATATTCTCCTTTCGGGTCCCACTTAAGTCGTCTATTTTTGCTTTTCCTCTGCCTTTTGTTTTGCTTGGAGGAGGAGGAGGAGGAGGGCCTTTAGATCTGGTGTGATATGCTGATGAGGCCAGTATGAGTGAACCAACCTAAGGGGATGAAAATAACAATAAAAATAAGCAAAAACAAAAATGTAACAAGTTAGTGAGGATCCTGAAATGTTTGCAGTATTTAAACACATATTGCGGAAATGTAAATTCGCGTCTTAATTTGGGAACCCCGTTGTGCCCGAGGTAGGTCTAGCAAAAAATAGATTTGGAGAACTTTAAATGCCAATAAATGCTTTGTTTCATAATATAAAAATATACGAATTCCAAAACGACACTAAGATAACAATAAAATAAGTCACTACTAGCACTTGGTCTTATTACATTTTTAGGAAAAAGCAAATAAATCTAGCCTATTTGGTCCCAGAAGGACATTCCTCAGGTTGAAAGTTCTCGTTGATCAAATCCTCCAGTTTGCGTAGGTGCATCATTAAGAACGCCTTTGCTAAATGTCTTCCTTTATTTTCCTTGGCGTTCTGGCAGTCGGTGACTCTCTTCCTCACTTTTTCTTCCAATTCCAACAAGCTATATTCCAGATATTCCAGCTTCTCACTAGATCTGGCGGCTCTCCCTTTCCATTCATTGATTTGGTCATCTGATGGAAGATTCTTCCACCACTCCAGCAAGAGTGAGGGTGTGCTAACTATACCGAATTTGGGGACCTTGTGCCTCATTTTTTGCAAAATAAAAGGGGTAGGCCTTGCCCCCACCAGACTCGACTATTTATACATTTATGATCATTATATCGGCATTTAGTTCTCCAAATTAATACACAGAACATGGTTGTGTCCGTTGGGATTATGGAAAACCCGATAGACTTTTGGATAAGGCTTATCTTAAAGGATCATTACGTGGACACCATAACTGATCCGACTAGGTTTGACCATGATGCATACACAATTTCGATCAGAGTAAGGTTACTATGGGGTTTTAGACTCGTACCCTCAAGCGGACAACTTGAGGGGGAAGGCACGAAACTATCGAATGCACTGCTGATCGACTGGTTTTACCGCAAATAAGCCCTTCTGAATTTAAGGGTAGTAAATAGGAAGAGCGTAACCACTCATTAAAGTGTTGCTATAGGAATTGATACGTACGAGTGGAATATGATGCGGAGCATGATTTATGTAGCAATTAATAACATGTAGTCAAGTATTTTCACGTAGGGAAAAATAAATATAGCATTTAAATAATTGAAAGACAGTTACAGGGAAAAAGAAAACAAAGAGACAAGTCAGTTTCAGGGATAAAGAACCATAAACGCTTAAAAATGGACAGTTAAATTCAAATAAGGGAGAAGGGTACGAGATAAAGCATGTTTGGACTAATTTGAAAAAAGATAAGTTTGTTATGGTAAGAACCTAAAGGTATCCCCAGCGGAGTCGCTATGCTGTCGCTCCCACTTTTTTCCTCCACGGAGAAAGTCCGGGTTCCGACGTTCATGGGGGTAATAACTCGTTTCCTTTTGGGAATTCGGTATTAGAAGAGTCACCACCTAACGGATTATGGTGCGTTAGGGCACCTAGAGTGATTAACTCATGGACTAGTTTGCATTACCAGAGATTAGGGTAAGGGCTCGAAATGACCTCGAGGGGAAGGTGTTAGGCACCCCTCTTTGTCCACAACTATGGGTCCCGGCCGAACTTATATTTACGAATTAGTCCATTAACAAATAAATAGTTGAATTAAATAATTTTCAAGTAAAGCACGTTCTATAACTCAAATAATAAGGCAAAGATTTTGAACAAATTGTATAAATATAAAACAAAGTTTTAAACAAAAGGAATTTTTGGAAAGGAGGAGTCCTAGGTTGGATAGCCTATAGGATCACCCCACACAATGTCTGGTAAACACTCCTCAATGAGGGGCTACACGTGATATTAGCGTGTAGTCATTATATCCCATATCTACCCTTCCCACCCCTTAGTGGTCATTAAAGCGCGTGTTGGTCAACGATCTCTATTGCGTGTTGTTACCCGTCCCTTCTTAATGATCCTGGAGGAAATATAGGACCCCTACCTATATGTAGTTCTAGATAGACCCCTAAGGTTTAAAAGAGAAAATACTAAGGTGACAGACAAGAACAATTAGGACCTTAGCACATAAGGCAGGAAAGAAGCAATTAGAGGCTCAAGTTTACCTCCACAAACCATGCACATAAGCAGCATGACTCAAACACAAATAAGGGCCTTTTATTAAACACTATCCTAAGACATGATGTATAAATGAATATCAAGACAAAGAATATAGGTAGTTTATTTATTTTATAAACTCAGAAGTAATGGACCTATCAGTTTGCCTACTAATTTTTAAGCCTGTTAAAATCAGAACGACATTAAGTAACAGAAACAGTTTCAGAGTTACAGGATTTCAAAACGCCCTATAGTCTTGCCTACGCGCGGACTAATGATAACTACGTTTTTATATAGTAAAACAAGGCAGATTTTAAAATAGACTCTCGAATCACTATAGGCATGCTGTCTAATGATAGACTAAGGCAGTTTTTGAAAGAACTCATTTCAGGGAAAATAAACCACTAATTAAACTAGTTTCGAAGTGAACTAACCGTGGACTGGATTGATTTATTTAAACTAAACTGGTTTAAATCTATAGGCAGAATTTCTGATTTTGTTTACTATAGGCATGACATCTAATCGTTTAAGAACTGATGTTAGAAACTTGTAGGTGTGGTAACAAATGAAAGCACATATAAATACTCGTTACAACAGAAGTTGAACTGCACCATATCCTATAGGTATGGTATCTATTTGTGACACTGATTTTAAGACCTATAAACATGATTTCTATTATTAGAACAACTTGAAACCTATAGGCATGATTTTTAACATGGTAAGGCAAAACATAGCAAAATGTAAAGTCCTATAGGTATGGTTTCTACCTGTATTACCCCACAAATATGTAACTACCCACCCTTTTTTTCACTAGTTACCCCAATATTCGTTTACAAATTATTACAGACCATATGAATTGAATTACATGAATAGGTAAACAGAAAAAAAGATGTTACACTATAGGGAGCCTGAAGCAGGCCCAAGTGATTTCCCAAGACCTCCAATAGCCTCAAATGCCAATTTCATATACAATATCATTGTCTAGGTGCGTCAGAGTTCCCTAAGGATATATAGGATCCCGGGCACTGCTCACACCTAAACTTTGTAACCAAATTGAGTAAGTGCAGTGTGGAAGGGCCAGTCTCAGTGTGTTAGAGTTCAGAGGGTTCTCAAGAGGATCCCAAGGCAGTACACACATTGGAGGGGGCAGAACCTAGTGGCTTAGGAGTAGAGTGAGAGTGATTGACATAGTTTGAAAGATTTTAGTGGGAAAACAGTGTTAAAGAGATTTGCTTGGAATAGTTTTGTAAATAAGAGGGTTGTTTAATAAAGCAGATTTTGGAGAACAATCATATAACTCAACAAACAACAGGTCAGTCAAGCAAGTTCAGCAAACACTCAGGGAACAAGTTTCCACACAGGGTCAATTGGGGGTTGGGGACAAATAGGGCAGGTGTGATAAACACATAACAGGCAGAAGTCCTTTGCCCTTAGTGCAGGTAGTAAGACATAGATCCAGGAGTGTTAATTAGAGTACAGTTACAGAACCAGAGATGTCTTGGGGGATTCATGGGAGTTGGGAGATAGTAGAGTATAGGATTTTATACTAAACATGGTTGAGCATAATATTAAAATAACTTGGGCAACAGCCCAACAAGTGCATACTAGAACTAGTAGAGAGGCATTAAATAGAGTAGAGTCAAGTTACTTGTTCATGAGAACATATTGAAGCAAAGAGATTAATTACATGTTGAACAACAAAACTATAGGTAAAAACAAATCAGGAACATGATGAACTGAAGTATTAAAAGAAACATATTATTTTTGGAGCTTGAATTGAAATCAGAACATACCAGTATAGAGATAGTAAACACAAGGTGAAGAATAGGAGAGCACAATAATTAGCCTTGGCTTACAGCCGGCTAATTCAAATGGTAGCAAGTAACAAAGAAAGAAAACAGAAAGCTTTTAGGGTGAGAGAGAGAGAGTTTTGAACCAATGTGTTCGTGTGTTTGTGTTAATGAGAGAGTGTGTATATATAGGAGTCCAAAACTAGATAAAATAAAGTAAGAATCATAATAGTGCAGTAATTATGGAACTCAGAATCAATTAGAGCAAAATCAGTACTAGCAATCCCATAAGTTAAGGGAATTAGTTTAAACGGTAAGAACAAATGACAAATAAAGAAAGAAATCATTGTATGACCAATTAGGAAAGATTTCAAATTCATTAAGTATAGGGTAAACAATTAGGGCTAAGTTCAGAAAACTCTAATTAAGGAGATAATCAGTGGGAATAAAATACTAATGTAGACAAGGTAGCAAATCAATCAATTTAAATAGAAAGAGTAGGAATCGAAGGTTTAAAGGAAGGTCTTCCAATCAAACCATGAAATAGGGAATCTAGAATCAATCAAAGAGAAAGTCATGATTCAATGTTCAGCACATAAATAGAGTAAGATAAGAACAACCAGACATAGCAAACATGAAGGTTAAACAACACTGATAGAAAGAATCAAGTCTTGAACAGTCAAGATGGACACAAGCACATAGAAGTGATATAAGTTAGGCTAAAACTCAGTAAGAACATATTCGAGGCAAGATAGTCACAGAAACTCAAACAATCAGTCATGCTAATACACAGAACCAAACGAAGAAATCTAGAAAATTAGGGCTTTCAACATAGGCGAGTTGAGAAGGTAGTAAAATCATAGAATCAGTCGAAATATGTGAGAAATAGAAGTTTAAACATAAAGAATCAGTTTAAACAGAGTTTTAAAAGAAATTCTGAAACCCTAATTTTTAGAAGAAGACAAAAACGCTTGAAATTACATGATTCTTGTAAAGAGTTCAAAGGACAGTGAAAAACATTAAAGAAACAAACTCAAATCGTTCTTGATCTGTACAGATCTAGGAGATATAGGCAGAAATTAGGGTTTCAAAATAAACCCATATAGAGATGAAAGAACTTGTCTAGAACCCCAAGGATCGTAACAAATACAACATGATTTTTCTCGAAATCATACTGGAGTATCCAAGAACAGACAAGTGACAACCCCTAGATGCAAGTCGGCGTGGCCCTGGGCCCTTGAAGACCTTAGAGAAGGCAAGCATGGCATGAGAGAAGCCATTGGACGCTTAGGAGTCGATGAGAGATCACCGGAGAAGACCGGAGAAGAGAGGTTGGCGGTTGAAGGGCTAGGGTTTGAATGAGTTATTGAGAGAGGAGAGAAGATGAGAGAATACATAGGCGGCGGGTTTGGGAGAATGAGTTAGAGTTAGGGGTCGTTTAGAGTTAAAAAAATGCAAGAACGAACGAGGGCCGCTGATTTTTTAGATCAACGGCCATGATTTAGTAGGTTTTGGGTCGGGTAGGGGTAATTAAGGCCTGGGTCGGATAATTTCGATTAGGAATTGGGTTGGGGTGTTGGGTTCAATTAAGGCTAAAATTGAAATACAATCTAGCTATTTTTAAATAGCCAATTTAACCCCATATAATTTATAATAAATAGTAAATAATTTATAAAAAATAATTCCATGTACTAAAATAATTTAAAATAGATATTTAATATTTTAAAAATATGGAAGATCAATTTTATGCATATAAATATAAGTATATATTAATAGGGCTAATATTGCAATTATATGCAAATTAGCTTTAAAAATACAAAATGCAATTACAAAAATGCATTAAAAATATTTTAATAATATTTTGGAATAAATATAGAATTTATATGACTAAATTACCATATAATTAATTTGAAGGATAATTATTGGGGATTTTATGAGTAAAATGGGAGGAAATAAATCAATTTCAAATCTTTAAAATTATAGAAAAATTATAAAAACCTTGTGCATGCTTATATATGCTATTTTGAAAGTATTTATGCATATTAAAAATATAAAAAAAAAATTGGGTATCAACAACAACAATAAGCGATGAATCGCCCCTGACTATCCGATACTCAACCCAAACATACGTCCAATTCCGAAATCACCTTACGAACCTATAGGAACCTTCAAATCTCGATTCCGAGACCATTTATTCAAAAATAAAGCCTTGATCAACTCCTTCAACTTAAGGTTTCACTACAAAAAAAACTGGATTTAGCTACGAACGTCGTCGCTAATCTGTCGCTAAAATGCTCGTTGCTAGAAGAATCTTTTGATAATCCGTCGCTAATCCATCGCTAAATGAGATTAGCGACGGATTTTTCTGTTTAGCTACAGATTTTGTCCGTCGCTAAACCCTGGTTTTTTAGTAGTGTTTTCGAATTAAGAATATTCTTCCAAATCATCTGCGAACTTCTCGAAAATCAAAACCAACAGCACATGCAAGTCATTATACTTAAAATGAAACTACTCAAAGTCTCAAATCATCGAACAATATGCTAGATCTGAAAACGACCGGCCGAGTCGTTACATTTAGACGTCATAAATGTGGATCAAATTTTAGATCTCTTAATTAGCTTAATCCACATAAGTATGTGAAAGCTATTCATTTCAGGATATTAATATTAAAATAGGTAGAACATCATTTCGCCAATTAAATATGCAATTTATCTTTAATAAAAAAGCTGGTCTCAATTGCAAAATCATTTCTTTATAAAAGGCACCTGTATTAATTTTAGAACATCAAAATAGGTGTAAACTTTATATACTTATTTTTTCCTTCGTTTGCGTATCTGATATAAGTGACAGAATAGGAGAGTTACTTACATCTCATTTTCACTAGCTAGATATGCAATTTAGGTAATTAAAAAAAGTCTAAATTAGCAATGTCCTTTCCTTATAATTTTAATTAACTTTGAGATCTCTTTTTTAGTTTAATCCAAGTAAATATGTGTAAAAGCTGATCATCTTAGAAAACTAAATAGGTATAAAGTTTATGTACTTATATCTTTTCTTTGTTTGCTCATCTAATAAGAGAGGTATAATTAAATCCCAATCGCCAGTTAGGTAGGCAATTTAGGTAAAAAAAAAAGGATCTCAACTGGAAAAATCTTTTCTTTACAAATTTGAAATAAATTTGAGATCTCATTACTAGTTTAATCCATGAATATATGTGTAAATGGTATTCATTTTAGAATATTAAAATAGTTATAAAATTTATGAGCCTACCATCAGTGACAGAATAGGTCTCTGGTGGCAAGTATATGTTAATTTCTTTACAAATTTGACATAATTTGAGATCTCTACATTAGTATAACCCACGTAATTATGGGTAAATGGTATTCATGTTAATCTATTATAATAGGTATAGTGTTTAATACACTTGTATTCTTAAAATGCCAAGTAATATGAACTTACCATTTAGTAGAATCAAAGCCAGATAGCACAAGTTTTTATGATTAGTATAAATAGAAGTGGAAGATATGAGAAAGATAAATTGCTTTAAAATTACAAAATGAAGATGAGTCAAACATTTTTCGTTGTGTTCGCTTTTTTAGTTCTTGCATCAGGTATCTTCTTGCTAAACTAATTTTTCTTGTTTTTTATTCCAACATGTAAATAATAATTGTCAGGTAAGAATTTAAAAATGATGATACATGAGAAAAAAGAAGTTTTTCTACCGTTTCTTATGCTAGGTTTGTTATCCAAAAAGGTGGCAAGTCTTTCCTATTAATTAATCAAATGAAAATGGATTTGACTAAGGCCATATTAACTGTGTTGAAGTCAAATATTATTTACACATTTTAACTTTAATAACAAGTTATTTTGGGTATGTGCAGTTGAAGGTATTGAAACAGGGATTTGTGAACGATTTGTCCTAGGGGTTATTTGTCCACCAGAAGAAGATTCAAGGATATGCCTAACGGAGTGCACTAATATATCCAAAGGTCATAAACCCATTAATCATCCTTGTTTACAAGGCAAAGATTCATCTTTCTGCTTTTGTCAGTGGCTATCAGATTTATGTTAATGGAGATCTTCTACATCCATCAAACGTTCATTATTCTCGATCAACACTTACACCAATCAATTCTAGAAGAAAACTTTGATTGTAATAAGAGATATATAACAGTTGTACTTACTGATTCTTCATCAAGTTTTGTTTAGTATAAGAATTTCGTAAAGTATGATTCAGTATTCAATATTTTCGAATAGCTTTCTTAACATATATCTAGATTTAAACTAACAAAAAATTGTCAAGGGCTACACTGTCTTTTTGAATAACAATTATTCATAAAGAGTATATATCATCAGCCATCTCTTAAAATTTGAAACAAATTCTTTAAAGAAAATATGTCATTCAATACATTTCATAATTTAAAGAATCATAGTCATTTAAAGATTCACTAAAAGGCATATATAAATTATAATTATACATGTATTATAATTATAAATTATAATTATAATTACTGCCCTTATTAAATCAGGTTGAGTTTGCTCCATTAATTTTCAAAAATTATTTCAGATCGTCACAACTCATCAAAATAATATTTAAAGGCTGTAATTTATTTCAATATACTTCGATAAATCAGAAAAGAAAGAAAGAATATGATCTCACTCCTACTTCTAAGTTAAAATGATTGTCAAGAACATCATTCCCCTTAATATATCTTTCTCAGTTCTCTTTTTGTTTTCATTCCATGTTTTATCCTATACAACCATATACATTCTCCTCCTCCATCCCTTTCCATTTTCTCAATGGAACTTTAAACTATTTTTTAAGCTTTTGCCACTCTTTTCTTTGATGTAGAATGATGGTCATCGATTTCAATTTCTAAAAGGCTTCTCTCTTTATATTCCAAATTTATTAGTAAAGTGAAAAAAAGAAATAGAAAGAGTGGTCCTTTTAAATTCTCTTATAGTTCACTTCCAAAATATTCAACTTTAATTTGTTGGTTATATATGAAAAGCAATTTGCTCCAACTTTATTCACCCACAGGGCAATTATCAAATCAGATTCGATCCAAAGGGGAAATGCGTGATTCCACACTATATGGATTTGATGGAGTTGTGGGCTAGCTTGAACTACATATTTTTTGTTTTCTTGTGCTTTTCAAGAGGGCACTTTGGATGGAACTTGAAAAGGTTTAATATCATCTTTTACCTTCATATTTAATTAAGTAAATAAATAAAAGGCACAGTGATGTTCCACCTAATTTACGCACACCTCAATTATTTCAGGAGATATAATAACTTTGATCACCAAAACATAGACAAATGGAGAGATATCACCAGATCTAATACCTTTAGTCTAAAGGTGTATAAAGGAAACCGACAAATCGCATTAACCCAATAATTCGAGTCAAATCGAGAAAAAAAATCCGACTATGATTTAGTTTGGTGTTGGAAACCATAATTGGTTTAGTTTGGTATTAACTAAAGAAAGTCAAACCAAAACCAAACCAACCTGACATTACATATATAGAAATTTTAGATATATTTAATATATAAATATACTTATTGTGATGTAATTTATAAATATTTCTAAAAAAATCATAATTTTATCTTTTAAAGTATTATTTCAAGGTTTGACTTAGAACTTTTGAATGTTCCAATAAGTTTTATAGCCATTAATATTAATACATTAAATAATGCCAACAAAAACCGAAACGAAAATCAAATCAATAATAATGCTAACAAAAGACATTCAGTTCAATACTACGAACGAGAATGTATTGAATATCTATTTTTTGTTTTGCAATAATTTAAATAAAAATTCATAACTTGTTTTATTTCTTCTTTAGCGTTTAGTCATGTAATTAATAATCCCTAATTAGTCTACTTATTTTAGCATAACTTAGTACTTTTAAATTATGTTTATTTTTATTATGGCTTTTTAATTAGCAATTATTTATATTACATAATTTTATTGTCTTTATTGTTCAATATTTTAGGATAATGCCATGACACATCTCTTATTTTTTATTATTTTCTTGAAAAATACTTTATATAGTTGTATCTTACTAGGATTAAAATAATATTTTGAGCACAAATTATATGTTTTGTTCTACGAAGATTTTACTGGAAAAAACCCGAATAACCCGAGAAAAACCGAGATTGAAAAACCCGAGTTTTATTGGTTTGGTTTGGTCTTTAGATTTAATAACCCGACACAATTGGTTTGGTTTGGTAATTGTAAAATCCGAACCAACCCGACCTATGTACACCCTACTTACAACTTATTTGGATGGTTGTTACCTATTGTATTGTATAGTATTGTTACTTTAATTACAATGTTTGTTTTGATTGTTACTTAAATTTTATTATATCGTATCGTTAAATCTGTCGTTACGTAACAATGAAATGTGTTACGTTATGTAACGACCGATTTGGTGTGGTCGTATCGTTACCTTGTCTTTTTCTCTCAATCTCACTCTTCATTATTATTAAATAATTTTATTTTATTATTTACACTACCTTTTTATATATCGTATCATAATCTTTCTTTATAATATTACAAGTTATTCATCATATTAAACGACGGTAAAACGACAAAATCCATCCAAACATTGTATACATCAAACGATACAGTATAATACAATACAGTACGATACGATACATTATGAAACGATACGTAAAAATCATCCAAACAAGCAGTTAGATTTGGTCTGTAAGTGATTTCCTCATTCAAAATTTATTTATGTTTCTTACTTAAATGATCTGATTTCTCTTTAATTGCAAGATTATTATGAATATTTCACAAAGTATATTGACTATTATGGGATGTGGGAGTAAATTGCTTGGACGATTACCCAACTTATGAAAAATATCCTATCAAAGTCACGTTTGTTTTTTTTAAGATAACAAAGTTACCCAACTATTTTTGACTTAGAAAATAAATTCTACACATTTAATATGCCATGTCATATTAAAACTCTATTTTTTAATAATAAAACAGGTTTAATCCATGACTCTTCAAGTCATTTTAACAGAAAAAGAGCTTATTAGCACTTTTTTATCAAATATTGCAACAACTTATCATCAATTTCAGCACTTGTACCCAAACACGTAACTGCTTATTTATTAAATCAATTTCAACACTTATTGCTTATCAGCTACTTCTAATCAGCTAATCCAAACGGGCTCTATATATCATGTATTAACATCTTTTAGTTCTTACTATTGGATTACGTTAATATGCTCTGGAGTTTTGCTTCATAAGTCAGTCAATCTTGATTTGGTACAGCGAATTCTGAGAATCTTCCGTTTACGCAGACCTTAATTATTCACATATATGATTTGTTAAAATTGTTAGGATGTGAGATAGTTCTTACAAGCATGCCAAGTATGCTTAGCGGCTCTTAGAGTATGTATAGTTTGTTAAATAAATTTGGAGGAGTTGAATAAATTGAGACATTGGCTTCATTTCCGATTTCAAACTTTTAGTGCAACATGATTACAATTCACAGTTGATATACTACGACTTTATTTGCCCTTTCAAACATCCTAACATAAATACATAGAAGGACTGCCTTTTTGTTATGGTTACTAAAAAGGAACTACAAACCGAAAAAAACAACTTATTGCTAGTCAAGGCCTTCTTTGGCCTTGTTTTGGTTATGAACATCAACAACAATTGAAGCCTTTCCATAATGTTGACAATCAAATTCAGTATCATCAAGTCGTCTTAAAAGGCTTGTAAACTTGTAGATCAGATACAACGCCAGCAAAAGAACCAGCAGCTGCAGCAATTGAGATAATAAGGCAAGCAACACTAAGCATTTGAAGGCAAATCCATTTTGTGCTCCATTTTGTTATCTTCTTTTGCACAATGTACATTTCCACCGGGAAATAGACTGTTAGCGGCCAAAACCCAAAGGCTCCAAGAATTCCAACTATGTCATTGAAGAATGGCAATAGCATAGATATGACCGTGGTGATGATGACGAAAATAGTCCTCCAAATTATGCGGAAAAGGTTGAGTTTAAAGGATTTATAGCCTATAATCGGGACACTAATCTCTTTGGCAATGAATTTACTCTCGGGGTACCATTCTGCTGCTGTTTTTTCAATGAAGGCGAAAAGGGGCTGGCAGTAAACCTGGTATGCACCAACAAGGTGGACGACAATGGCTATGTTCGCTATATCGAGTAGCCAATAAGGATTGTAGAATCCAAAACCAGTTAGTAAGTTTCCAGGAGCAAGATCTCCAAATGCTGCATAGCCAAAGCAGCCACAGAGCATGTAGAAAACTGTTGTTACTGCTACACTAATTAGAGTTGCATTTTTCATTGTCTTGGATTCTGACGGTGGAGATTTGAGTGTATCCTGTAATGTTTAGAAATTAACATAACATCAAGCTAAATTAAAATGCTCTTTGAGTAAAAAGAAAAGTGATAAAGGCCCTGTGGTATTACCTGAATCTCAATAAGGATGAGAGAGTAAGAATAGGCAAAAGCGATAGCTCCAAGGGCTTGGAAGCTTTTCCAAATCTTTTGCATTTCAGTCACAGTTCCGATGCTAATTCCAGTGAGACTTCCTCCGATTTTTCCAGTTTCTGTTATTACAAGGGTATCGGGAAAAAAAAGTGAAGCAGAATATTAACCGAAAATGAAATATTTTGAAGGAAAATATGGAAATTTTTAACAAACCTGCCACTTTAGCAACTCCTAATCCTAGTCCAATAGTAGAGTAAGTGAAAGACATAACGGCAGCCACAATTGAAAGCCACCAAATCTGATCAAAATCTGGAATTTGGGAGAAGATGATTTCTATTATTCCAAACATGATCATGTATGGAGTGCTGGATACTTGACAAGGAGCTTGATCACCATGTTTGTGGAAACAATTAGACCTTTTAATAGCTCTGTTCATTTTTACATCGAAAATAATATAAACAAACAAAAATGAGCTCAGTATTTGAACACCCCCCTAAAAAAAATTAAGAGAAAAAAGATCAAATCACAAATGTAACAACTATACTTACATCATGCTAATTGAAGATGCAATGGTGTATCCGATAGCAACTCCAAAAAGATTCGCATACTGAATCCATCCACAAATCTTGACTTGGAGCCCACCTGAAATCATTTTTAACAAATACCCAAATTTGAGTAAATTAGTAAAAAAGAAAGAAAAAGAAACAGACCTCTCTACTATACAAAATATATCTTAATTTTATCATTATCGCTAGTAAATTGTCCCCTATTTTCGATTGTCCTTAATGTCGCTCTAACTTAGAAGTATAATCAAGAGTAATTTTAAATCATAGTCAAAATATATGTATGTATTCCGGAATCAGTCTTTCTGCCCTTCTAGAATAGGGTAAGGATGCGTACATCCTACTCTCCCGAGAAACTCGATGTTGTTGTTGTTGTATTCAGAATAGATGTATAAATTTTGCACCTTTTTAAAAAGGGTTTCGTCATGTGGAACCCATTTAATTTTATGTTGGAGTTTCGTTAAAGGTTAAGACAAATACAAAACTTGCTAACGATAAGGCTATGTGTGACCCAGAATATAAGAGGATAAAATTAAGTTATTTCGGCGTAAGAAACAAAAGAATTATATGCATACCAAGATTGGCTTGGACAGCATCCATGTAAGTATAGTTTCTCTTGCCGGAAACAGAGTCGCCGGAGCGGTAACAATCGGCAAGAAGAGCGGAAGTGTAATAAGTAACAAAAGAGAACAAAATCATAACAATAGGACCAGCAATCCAACCAAGTTGAGCTACTGCCCATGCTAAAGACAAAACTCCCGAACCAATCACAGCTGTTATGATATGAGCACTTGCCGTCCAAACACTCCCTGTAAAAATGGGGGGGGGGGGGGAACGTCCCAAGATTTATCAGAAATTTTACTCTCCAAAATTCAAGAATTGAAATGGGGTTGAGTTAAGAACCACAAAATATGAGGAAAAAAAAAGGATTACCGGTTCTTTTGAGACGGCCATCATCGTCAAAGCACTTGGATTCAGTCACATTAATGGAAACATCGAACACTTGGTGTTTTGAAGCAACGTTGTTGTTTTCTCCCATCTTTGTGATTTTAACAGAAATCAAAGAAGAAGAAAACACAGAAATGATGAGTTTTTGCTTCTACTACTGTTCTATAAAAGATTAGCTTCGTTCAAAAAATAAATTTTCAATGACTAGGTAGCTAAAGTAGAGGCAGAGAGAAGCAGCAGTGAGTCTATTCACTCAGTTTCTGAGTTCAATGGACCACACTATTCACTATTACTCCTTTAACTCAGTTTGAGCTGAAATAAGTAGAGGTGCTTGAAAGATGGCATAGAGAGAGAGAGAGAGAGTATATAAATAATAGGGAAAGCCATCTGTCGTCCCTTTTATTTCGGTAATTGTATACTCCATATTTATTTGCTTATTTATTACGGTCCCTAAAAAATTGTAATGGGAATAATTCTAAATGAAAATTGAAGTGGAAATTGTATATGCACTTTTATTGTTTCCCTCATTGTAAGGGGAAAAGAGAAAGAAAATATTATAAAAGGCACGTGATAAAATAAGAAAGAAAACAGAAGAACGAAAGAAATACGCGGTTGACGACCACCAAAGAGCAATTGGACTCACTCCAAGTAGTTTGACTTTGACATGAGAGTGATGGCTCTTTTGTATATTGTGCCCAACTTCTAGTCTATTTTGTCTAATGCTCCCCCTTCCAGTTTATGTTAATATGTTTGATTGAGCACGAAATTTAAAAAAACTAAAGATTTTTGGAATTTGTGGTCCTAAACAAGTCAAAAAGGGAGCTAGAATATGTGTTATTATAAAAGCTTTTCATTAATGGTAAAATTATAAATTTAAACTAAATTATTTCCAAATTTAGAAATGGGTCATTTTTTTTTAAGCACCATAAAGGAAATAGGTTCACATAAACTGGAGCGGAGGGAGTAGTATGTTTGGCAAGTGTTTTTTCTCAAAAGTACTTTTCTTAAAAATACTTTTGATGAGAAGCAGTTTGAATTTCGCTAATTAATTTGAAAAGCACTTCTGAGCAACAATTAGTGTTTGGCGAAGCTTTTAAAAATTATTTCTAAGTGTATTTTTCTCAAAAGTGCTTTTGGAGATAAACTATTTTTTTCTGCTTCTTATCAAAGTACTTTTTTTCCTTTCAAAAGCTTGACCAAATACTTTAATTTTCGTAAAAATATATTTTTGACAAAAAAAAAGTGTTTTTGCCTCAAAAGAAACTTAGCCAAACATGTTATACACTCAGTTTGTTAGTCAAACATATTTTCTAGTTAAAAAATATTATCTGTATTCTGTTATATATATATATATATATATATATATATATATATATATATGGAAAAAAAGTGCTGTCTTAGTTTTCTAAAATGATAAAATATTTTCGGACAAATCTTTTTCTTTAGATTGACAGATAAAAACCCGCAAAAAAAAAAGAGAGAGAGAGAGAGAAGGCAAGGGAAAAGGCGCATATTCTTTTCTGATTTTTTCTAATTCCAATTAACTTTTCTTGTATTTGAAATATTTCTAATTTTTTTTTTTTTTGGGGGGGGGGGGGGGGGGGATGGAAGGGCCAGAAGAAGAGCAGTTGAGTGTTGAACTTATTCTGTATTTATTGTGGATATGGTTAATTTTGTAAGCTAGTATATGAGAGCCAGACTGGCTAACTGTTTGAGTTATTGCAACTTCTGACTTTTGTGAGAACATTTTCTTCTTCATTGCTGTCTTTTTAAGCAATGTTTTCTACCTGGACTTTTTATTTCCAAGAAGCAAATATATAATACTAAAATTTTTTAGAATACTTCTACACGTCAAATCATGCATGCAAAACACGATATTAATTACAGGATATGTTTTTTAAGTGAAGCACAAATCTGTCGAATCATTCATATCACGATCTTTTATATTGTGGATCTTCTCATTTCGTCATCTAGCTTATGTTTTACAAATAGCATTCAGACTGTACGACTCAATAAAATTACTTTTTTGTGCAATTTTTTTAGTCTACTTATAGTCTATCTTAAGTGGCTTATAGCCTGTTTGGCCAAGCTTATTTTTGGCCAAAAGTGCTTTTTTCTTTTGCCAAAAGCATTTTTGGCCTCAATTTAAGGTGTTTGGTCAAGCTTCTGAAAGGAAAAAAAAAAGTATTTTTGAGGAGAAGCAGAAGCAGTTTTGGAGAAGCAGAAAAAAGTAGTTTCTCTCCAAAAGCAGTTTTTTGAGAAGCACTTTTGAGAAAAATACACTTTGAAGCAGTTTTTTAAAGTTTGGCCAAACACTAATTGCTGCTCAGAAGTATTTTTCAAACTAATTAGCCAAACATAAACTGTTTCTCACCAAAAGTACTTTTGAGAAAAACACTTTTGAAAAAAAACATTTCTCAAAATAAGTTGATTTTTGCAGTTTGGCCAAACGGGCTATTAGTTGTCAAGGTCGGAATCTTTCGCATTTTCATCTAATCTTCAACCATTATTTTGTCAATTAGTAATTCAACCCAAGTCGAATGGAACTTAAAGTATATATATATATATATATATATATATATATATATATATATATATATATATACAAGTACGGGGAGCGTGTAACTGAAAATCAAAAAATAGTCAAATTCTTCGCAATTTAAAAAAAAAAAAAAAGGAAGAACAAGTTGAGGACTTGGTATCTAACCTTCATTATATCTTTCCTCCTTTAGAATGTTATCCCAAATTGATGAAACAATTGCAAATATTGTACAATCACAAGGGAAGGAAAGGAGTGTTAGAGAGTAATGATGAGTTGTGTTGCTCACTTAATTTGAGCAATGACCTAACATATTTATACTAGTTGAAACAATGTATTAAATTAATATTCAAAGTTTGTCTCTTTAAAAGAGAACCTTTGAATCAAAAAGTGGGAAGAAAAAATTCTTCATTTATTGCTTCAATTTCATCCATTGTTGCTGACAGAGAATTAGGTTCTTTTGATATTAATCATTCCCATAAATAATTGAAGCCAAAGATTATATATCTTTTGTGTCGCAATTGAGAGCCAGTCGATTTTTATTAATTAGTCAAACATCTCCTTATAATGGTCTTTGGAATAATTTTAAGAAAAGGGTGCTACCTCTTTCCCTTTCTTAATCACATATACAAGACCTAATTACCATTAATGGAAGGACAAAGTATCCTATTCTAAACATAAGGCTCCCCGAAGCCTTAGGAAAGAAAGGTTGTAAGAGAAATATTTTGTTTAGTTTGATGAGTGGATTAACCTTAGCTTATTTCAAAGGGTTTTTGACAAAGAAAATCTTGGCATCTTTGAGTTGCACAACAAATTAGCTTTAACTATCAACCACCCCTTAAGGATCTATAAGAGTGCTGCATGTTGATTTGTTTTATTTGAGAAGAGAAGAAAACAAAGAGATCTTAAAAGATATTGTTGTCGATCGCATTTTAGTTTGCCCTCTTTGAAAATAGGTTTCACATAAAGAATTAGAATTATACCTATACAGACCCACAAATATTACATATTCTTTATTTATTTTCTCTTGGTTTTTGAGTTGTTAATATGATTACATTAACTTGCGGTTAGCGAGCTTTGCATTAATATTTAATACAATGTCACATATTTAAGGGAAAAATCCAGAAGTTACTTACATTATGGAAACAATAGGCTATTTTAGATACGCTTCACAATGTAGGGCTTTTCTAGTGTTGGGAATGTTTTATATGCCTTGCCTTTGCAAATAATACATGAAATATTCAGTGAAGATATATATATATATATATATATATATATTATTATTATTATTATAAAAGCATGAATAAAATGTTGGTTTACAAAAATAACCTTTTAATATTAAGAATAATAACTCACAATAAAAGGACATAATCGGAATTCTAGACATTAGCCTTGTAATCCTATTAGTTTTAGGACATAATACTACACATTGTATATAGGATTATGTTGCCTCGCACATATATATGAAATATCATTCTTCTACAGGTAATTTATGTAATAAAGTATGCATTTCCTTCTTGATACTTTTATTTTCATATTCGCAAAATTGTCAATGATGACTTGCTTTCAGGTGACTAGGGTCTTGCTGCGGTTCTAGGTAGGGTCTTCTCTTCGTAAATATAAGTTCGTAAAATAATAAACATGTGGTGTTTTTTGTGCTCTAATTTGAGGTAATGAGACTTATTTGTTGTGATTTTTGTCTTCGAGTTGCATAATTAATTCAACTGTAATATCTTTAGGCTAATTATATTATTGCATTGTTTAATTATATGTTTTGTATCAACGGATATTGCTGCACATATGGGATATCAATTCTGTTCGAGGTAATTTATTTTCTTAATCATGTGTACATCTCAATTCTCAATCGATAAACAGAAAATACACCAATATATTTGTACAATATTCTTATTTTTTAATTGTTGAGTAATCTTTAGGGAAGTTAATATTTCCCAACAATAAATTAAATACTGAGAAAAAATCGAATAATACTCAAGGTTTGGTGAAAAAAGGTGCATGTCAAATTTCTGATGTTTCTTTTCCATTCTATCGTAGTGAAAGTTTCTTAGTATTTACCATCATATTTGGTAAACAATAGATGTTTGGTGAATTAAAAATAAATAGCAGAGAGGAAGAGAGTTGACGTTCAATCTGATTTTCACGCTAATTTAAAATGATGAAACACTTATGGCTGAAACTGTTCCCATAAATCATCGAACCTCTTATCTAATATCCCACAGTGGTACTAATTGATAGGGATCGACTATCTGGAAGACCTATTGTACTAAAACTAGATTACATACTTTAAAAATCGTTACCACTAATAATATGGAATATAGGCAATAACTTTATATTCATGTGTTACTTTTATTTGAGGATATATGGTTGTAATAAACAGGCAGATTTCTTAATTGCCAACCATTCGATGGCACTTTTTGAGATTGCGTACATTAGGTAGTTCATGTTTTCTTTAATTAGAATTGGACAAAAATATGTTTTGAAATATAAATTTAGTTTCTTGTTGGATCAATTAAATCACCGACATTAATATGCAACAATATGTTTAGGATAACAAAAGAAATATGAATGCAATTCGTTTGTTCCTCTTACTCTATGTGATTTTGATCATAGACAAGTTGATTAAAAATTATATTTATTGGATAAATGTTCACCCACAAAGTTTAGGACCAAAAAAAAAAAAAAGAACTTAGAGATACTGGTATAACATTATTATAGAATTATGCATGCATTCAATTAAAAAAATTGGTAGTTTCTTATAGCTAAACCCATAATAGATAAAATCATAGCATTATGAATCTTATTTTTTACCTAACATTTTAGGACTTTAAAATTAACTAAAATTAATCATCAAGTTAGTTAATTCTAATAATGATTCTCATACTTTGGAAGAATAGCTTCCCAAGTGAGTACTCAAGGACTTCTCCTCAATATAAGCACGTCTTCTTTTGATAATTTTCATGTAAAGGAAGGAAGCCAAGAATATAATCAATGGATCCATCTGAGAGTCCTGGGCTACCGTGAATTGATTATGCAAATTAAAAATTAAAAATTCTGCATTTTTGTGCTTATACATAATCTATATATTAATCTATAGAACTATAAAATAAAATAAAAAACCAATATGAAATGTTGAACGACTCTTTCATATTTTACATATATTTTGTGTTTGCAAAGAAAACTCTTTACTAAATATGTTTCAATTTGAATAGAAGTAGCGTATACGTGTACGTGTAAATAGATGAAACAAACGTATACGTGTTCCTTTGATATGTGGATTATTGATGGAATCCTTTTTAAAGTATTAGGAAGGAAGAATCCTTTTTTATTTAGAGAAATTACTAAGGCCTAGGGGCTACTAAAAAGTGACGGGAGAAATTCAAAAATAGCCAGATTTACAACTGGTCGTTCAAAAATAGCTTAGTTTCAAAAGTAATCGAAATTTAGTCACTTTTCATGTAAAGATAAATTTGAGCGAAAACACTGTTCAAAATCCGAAAAATACGTCAGTATATTATACTGGAGTTCCAGCATAAGTATGCTTGAACTCCAGCATATTATACTGGAGTTCAGGATAAGTATGCTGGAACTCCAGCATAATATGATGGAGTTCCAGCGTAAGTACACTAGAACTCCAGCATAATATACTGGAGTTCCAGCAAGTATAATTGTGCAGTATAATATACTGGAGTTTAGAGCACCGGTGCTCCAGTCTCCAGTATATTATACTAGAGTCATCAAAGTATACCAGTCCAGCATAATATGCTGGAGTTCATACACAGGTGCACCGAACTCCAGTATATTATGCTGGACCGGTCTCTGTTGCAGCAAAATAGTGGCTATTTTTCATTGACTTCGTAAACACTAACTATTTTTGAATGACCAGTTCGAAAACTGGCTATACCGTGCTATTTTTACATAGAAGATAATTATTGGTAAATCTCACAATGCTCGAAATATGTTTGTAATTTTTTATATGGTAATTCTTCTAACAATATTTTTTGTTTGTGTTTTTGTTTTAAAATTATGGAGAAGTATCTAAAAATTTGGAATTTTGCAACGATTTTAAGAACAAAAACTTTTTATAATTAGTGGTTGGTTAATATGCAAATTTTCTTTAGGTTACTATCTAACTATTCTTTCTAATGCTTTGCAACATGTCTTTTGATTCAAAAAATCATTAAAATAATAACGCCCATTTATGTTTTACAACAATCTTTATTCTTCTATATAAGTTTGCAATAATTAATATGGTATTAACGTGCAACGCAATATTATTATAAAAACATGAATATAATATTGGTTTACCAAAATATCCTTAGGATATTAATTGACAAATAATACCATGTAGGGTAAAACTGATATTTTAAACTATGCTTAATACTATGGTTTTCATGGACTTCTAATATTAATCAAATTCGGTTTCTCGACTATTTGAGATACTTTATATATACCGACTTTTGCACCCTTTAACTAAACATATTAGAATTCTTTCAAATATCCACAAGAATAAAATATAACTAACATTATGATGCAGTATTTTACAAGACGAGAGAAACAAAAGAGAATTTTTTTCTTCTAAAGATTAAAACATGACACGCATTATGATGCTCCTGGAATTTTTATTTTTAGCTTAATGTTTTCTCTAAAATTAAGTTGATTCTTTAATTAGCTTAATTATATTCTTATGCAAAATATTATTATGAATATTGAAATAAAAATTTTTAGTCTTACTTTGAATTTTTGCCAATGCCAAGAATATTGTTTGTTGTTTATTGTGAGCACGTGATTTTTGTTTCGCGCGACAATCGCTCCAAAAGAAATAAAAAAATGTGACAAATGGTCCTGCTGTACAGGTTTTGGATTTTGTGTGGCATATTCGTTAGTTATCTGTAATCCCGTCCGTGTTTATTTTTAAAATAAATAAATAAAAAATGTGCATCTTTCATTTTTATTTCTGTCATTAAGTGATGTTAGTATAATTAATGTCAATTGTATGTAAAATGTTGTTTATGGTTTTATATGGTATTATTTGGTAAATTAATTCAAAAGAAAAAAAAAATAATAAAAGAGAAGAAAGAATTCTCGGACTTGGGCCAGTCCAATTTTAAATAAATTGGCCCAAACAACTCAGCCCAAAACCCGTGCTTGCCCCGGTCCAGACCAGCCTACTTTAAGAACGTCCAAACGACGCCGTTTTAATCCAGTCTAATCTGGGCCGTTGATCTCAGATTGATCAACGGCCAAGATCACTTCCCCATAACCCACTGATGAACCCGACCCGTTTCCACCCGGACCGACCCAAACCCCTTTAGGATGAAACGACACCGTCCCCCATCAGCCAAGAGATCCTGACCCTTCATCGCACCCCATCCAACGGCTAGGAATCAACCCCTCACTAACTATATAAACCCATAACCTTTACCCTGCCCCCCCCCATCCGAACCCCCAGCCTTAGGTCACCGTCGTCCTCATCCCCTTCCCCTCCAAACCCTAGCTGCCCCTGTATTCTTCACCATGAAAGCCGGCGGCATGAACGCCGGTGGCCTTCACCTTAACACCATAGGACCATCTCACCCCCCTGAACATGGATCTGTGGACCGTTTAGTTCGAATCATCCTCTAGGTCCTCGAATCTTCATTTGAAGATTCGAGCAAAACTCGATCTACACCGATCTGCCCTAGATTCATACCAGACAATCACCGGACCCCCTCGTGACCAAACCATGCTTGGTTTGGTCCGAATCTAACCAAGAAAGCCCAAAACCCAAATCTGCCCTCTAGAACCCTAGGTTTCCTCGTGCCTGTTCCGTGCCTATTCGAACCAAGAGATTAGGGTCTAATGGACCTTAATCAAAGTGTTTCTCATTTGAGAAACATTTCGATTAAAGTCCGTTCAACCTTGAGAAAGGGTTTGTACAACACAAGCTGATTTTTTCTGTTTCTGCTTTCAAAGTTTAAGGTAAGTTTGTTTTCTCTTTGTTATTCAGTACGTGTGTGGTTTAAAGGTCTGTTCGTATTGGCCGAATGTCTTGTGTAATTTGTTGTCTTTGAATTTTTTACCAAATGTATCCTGTCCACCTTTCCTGAACCTATGTGTTTGATTAAAGGCCTTCTTCTATTCACTGATAACATGTATGTATGTATGTGCTGTGCAATTAGCTGAATTTCAAATTTGAACTGATTAACTGATTCCTCGAGTACAATTCTGCTGGGTCAGTATGACTCGAGTCATGTGTTCGATACTATTAAACATCTGATTTTTGGTTACGATTGTACATGTTATGATTAATATAGTCGAGTCGACATGTGTCGTCAATTAGTTTCAGCTGCCTGAACAATAACAAATCGATTTGCTTCTGCTAAGCATTGCCTGAATCAATTAGGAACTGAGTTTAGTACTTATAATTGTTAATTTGAATCAGAAATGTAAAATCAATGTTTTGTTCAGTTACAGTTCTGAAATTGGAGGGCATGTGCACTTGTGCACCACATGTGCATTTGTGCACAGCCTGTGTCCTGCATAAGGGCTTTTTGAATTAAATAGTTTGACAGCATATGCTGTCAGACTACATTCTGCTGCCCATACTCTACTTTAGTTTCAGAAATAATAAACATTACTCAAAAGTGAGTCTGCCAGGGAATATCATGGGGTTTTGTTTATAATTAATTAGCTAAGTGGAATCTGAAATAGGAGAGCACATGGGAGGGGTGTTCTAATTGTCTGAACAGGCTGTTAAAGGTTTTAGGTTTATAAAAGAGGGGACTTCCATCAGTTTTGGGGGACATCAGATAGATCAGATAAGAGGGAAGAGCTGAAGACATACACATATAGACATAGATACACACACACAGACAGGGACAAAGAGAATACATACAGAAAACTTAGTTTGGAGATTGAGAGTTGAAGTTCTGAAAAGCAGAAAACTGGAAAAGAACTCTGTTTGATAACACAGACAGACAAAACTAGAAATTGCATCCTTCTTTGCTGTCTTGATTTCACTGGTCTTGACTTGTTTGTCCGATACTGTTTTCTTCTAAATCCAACTGAGTCTGTTGGTTGTTTGTTTGGTTTACTCTGGGATTTGGTCTAGCTGGGATCTTGATTCTACTCCAATTATTTTGCTTGTTGCTGCTGCTGCTATTATGTTTCTTGCTGCTGCTGATTTCCCCATCTTCTTCCTCTTCTCCTTTGCATTTTCAGTATTTCCAGGTACACATCTCGAGTCTCACATTGGTGTAGCTGATTGTAACATTGAAAAGCATGAATCGAAAGATCTGAAGAATTTTAATCATCTGTTGCCTTACTTATAGCTTTGCGAATATTGTTAAAGTTGTATAGATCCTTTAACTTGTAGCCTAATAGAGAATACATTAGTAAGCTTGTACTTAATTAATGTTTATGTTGATTTGAAACTGCGGTTTTTGATTCGTTTAGTAGCATACAGGATGTAAATATAACTCATGGAATGTGGAACTATTTAGTGCGATTGTTAAAATTAAATTCACTCTTTCAGCATGCTTTGAATAAGTAGGGGCAAATGGCTGTTAAATCTAGCCAAATATAATACAGTTTTTGAATCACCCAGTTTCGATTTCTTTAGGCAGTTTATAGGACTAGTTTTGAATATCATCGGTAGTATTCTTTAATAAGGAATCCTATTAACCCTGTTTAAGCAAGTTAATCTAAATTCGACTTAAAGATGTTTGTTCGGGTTAAGTGTTGTATTTTGTTAGAATAAACGGATTTCTTTGTCAAATTAAAGCATTTTTCCATTGAAGTATAACGTCTTCTCAACTTTGTAAATGATTAACCATAAGAATCCGGATTGGGCCAAAGCATATAATTAAATTAGCATGTACCTTCTTTCTTCTAGTTTTAGGAACAAATGCATTAGAAATATAGCCACTTTAGGATATCCTTTCTAAAAATAGAGACGAGCCTCGCCAAATAAAACGCAAAATTGCGGGTCCCTCAATAAATAACCACAATAATTTTTTTAGAATTCGGGATAGGCCGTTTAGTGAATTTCATGGCCTTCTACAAAAAATAATAACGCGTTAGACTCTTTAGGCGCGGCTTAATAATTTAACCTTCTTAAACACGGGTGCACATTGATGTGACCTAAATCCAAATCTCAACGGAGTCAAAATGTGTCGACAACCACGGGTGCATTGATTGTGACGCGGTTCGAGATGCATTTTCACGACGTTGCAATTCTATAAAAATAAATGATAATAATAAAAGCGGTTTAAACTTAATAAAAGCACATAAGTCACAACATGTATTGAACCAGATACTTAGCCATTATAACAATTTAAGCGACCGTGCTAGAACCACGGGATTCGAGGGTGCCTAACACCTTCCCTCGGGTCAACAGAATTCCTTACTTAGAATTTCTGGTTCGCAGACTTCATTTGGAAAAGTCGAAAATTTCCTCGATTTGGGATTCGAGATAAACCGGTGACTTGGGACACCAAAAGCCAAACCTTTCCCAAGTGGCGACTCTAAATTAAATAAATAATCTCATTTCGAATATTGTCACTTAAATTGGAAAAACTCCCTCGCGTATTTAACCCTTCGGGGCGGGCGCGCAAAAAGGAGGTGTGACAGCTCTGGCGACTCTGCTGGGGAAGATTAACCCAGAACCACTGGTTCAGGGTTCAAGAATTCGAGCTTAGAATAATTGTTATATTTGGCTTTATTATCTGATATTTATTACATGTTTTGACATAACGTGCTAAATGTTGTTGTTTACTGCTTTGATATTATCTGAACTATATATAAACTGTGCCGAACCATTCTCTCTTCACCTCCGGGGAGAAGCTCGCTGGCCGAGGCTCCTTATTCTGTTAGTGTCGATACCTGAAATAAGAAAGAGGACGGATAAGTGACGAAACCGGACGGCCTTTTGGTTCCCGGTAAGTTGCCCCTCCTCGACCCGAGTTGTCCGCTCGGGTACACAGTCTAGAACATCTACCCAGGTTATAAACTTAGTATAACGAAACCTCATGCCGGATCCCTAGTAGGAACGCTTATCTGCATCATGTTGCATTTGACATAGGGGACTCAACACAGGGGTTGGGTCCGTCTAGGACAGGCAACCTGGAACGAAAAGACCATCCTGCTGCATCCCGTTTGTTTTGCGCATCTATTTGCTTCAGATCTGCGTGTTGACCGGTTTCCGAAAAATTTTCAAAAATAGCAGGGTAGGGAGATAATTACTTATTCTTTTGAAAAAAAAAAAAATCATGTCCGAGCAATGTTAAACCTAACCGGAATTTTCTAAAATATATAAAAAATGATAAAAAAAAAGAAGCTTGCCTTCCAGTTCGACTATTCCTTTTAATCACTTTCAAAATCCAAAAAATATATAAATAAAAAATCAATTTTTTTTTTATTGTTTCATTTGTAGCACCTCTTTAAAAGATTTTCAAAATTTCAAAAAAAGAGGAAGTTTTAAATGTGTAAATATTTCCTTGGTCTCTTTTCAAAAATAAATAGTAAAATGAAAAACAAAACATATAACAAAATTTCAAAAAAAAGGGTTATTCTTCTTTAAAGGATTTTATTTTTTGTTTCCCCTATTTTGATCCGACCGAACTACGCCGGTTTGATTCTCGCACGGGGTGAGATACGTAGGCAACCCTCGTCGGGTCCAACCTCCCGTTTTTTTTTTTACAAAAGAAAAAATAAAAATCTAGATAATTTTAATTTTTGAGTCTAATAAAGTTTATCACCCTAAATAAATGTGCAGGATGAGCACGATACAAAATGAATCGTTTTCAATAATGACCAAGATCCCTTTTGAGTTGCGATTATGGTGGAACGACTTAGGCAAAGAGGGGCAAGGCAAAGTGAGGAAATATCTGAAAAATCTCCCGGATTTACTAGACATTCAGCCTCGGGGTGATATTATCAGATCATTGGTCACTTACTGGGATTCGGCGCACAATGTATTCCATTTTTCAGACTTCGAACTCACCCCGACGTTGGAGGAAATAGCGGGATACATTGGGGGTGATGAAGCTCCGTTAAGGTTCAAGTACTTGATTGCACCTAGGGCCGTCACGGTACACCGATTTTTGGATTTTCTGAAAATACCCCGAACATTTCACCATCCAGATCTTGCCAAAGGTTTCTGCAGTCTCCATCTCATGTATGCTAGATACGGTCATGAAGGCGGGTTCAATAAGCCGGATTTCAAACTATGTAGTAAAGGCAACCGACAAAAGTGGGACGAACACAGGCAGTTGGCTTTCATGACGGCCTTCTTAGGTCTTATAGTGTTCCCGAGGAAGGACGGCAACATCGATCTAAAAATAACTGGGGTTGTCAGTACTTTGCTCACCCAAGATAAGAGTACTCTAGCGCCTATGATTATGGCTGACATTTTCCGGGTCTCACTGCTTGTCGAGCCAGGGGCAACTTTTTCGAAGGATGTAACCTACTGTTGCAAATATGGATGACCGATCACTTATGCCGCCGCTCTCTGCTCTTGGGTTACGGTTCGCCTGAGAAGACTTGCATTGGAGAATTCTACACTAGAGTCAAAGGTTTCAATCTACCTGAGGGCGTCACATCATGGACCTCATTTTTCCGAACTCTCACTGCTAGCCAAATCCAGTGGACGCTCGGATGGTCGCCTGTTGAGGAAATCATATACATGCCAGCAACCAGGCCCCACTTTCTGTTGATGGGACTTAAAAGCATCCAACCATACGCACCATATCGGGTTTTGAGGCAACTTAGGAGGTATCAAGTGGTGCCAAAAGATGAAGATCTGAGTACCCAAGTGATTGAGATCAGTCCAGATGGTCGTTTCCCCGAAGAAGAAGTTCGCCAAATCTGGAGTGAGTGCCAACATCTGACGGCAAGCACTTGTGTAATGGATATAGCAAAAGGGGAAGTTGCCCCAGGATATCACGCTTGGTTCAGGGGCGACCTGTCTTGTGAAAGACCGGCTAAGAGACCACATCTCAAAGATTTTGTGGAATCATCCCAAGGGCAATGGAACTGGTTAGCAAAAGAAAAAGGGTATCGGGCCGAGATCGGTGATTTGAAGCTACAAATTGACAGTCTGAAATTCAGTAACAGCATGCAAATCGCGGCGGATCGAAGCGAAAAGAATAAATTGGTCCGAGAGAATGAAGAACTTAAGGCCCAAATCCAAAAATTGAGATGGTCTCTTGATGAACAGCCCAGAAGTCGATCAGACCAACAGTTGATTAAGGGTTTGAGAAGAGAAGTCGCGGAATGGCGAGATGGTTTAGAAGAATCGGGAAAGATTATGGCGAAGCTCAAGGCATAGAGGGGAGTAAAAGTAGAGAAGCATCGCCGATACTTGAACCAATCGAAACGCGACCACGAGAAAACTGTTGCCAAAATGAAGAGAGAGATGGCTATACTTGAGACCAAAGCAGTTAATCAGGATAAGGATTTCCAAATTGAGAGCAGATACTGGTACGACTTATTGGCCCAGATGAAGTTAGAAGTACGGCAACTGAAGAATCAACATACACAGGATGCTCAGGTATTCAAGACGTGTAGTGATCAGATAAAACGCCTACTCATAGAGAAAAAGCAAACCAGAGATAAGATCAGGGCCATTGCCCATGCCATCACCAGACGGTGTCTACGATGTGAGAACATGACCAGCGTTACCGTCCTCTCGGCAGTGATGAGTTATGTTAAACAGACCATGCATGAGCTGGAGCAACTTGAGAGGGATCTCACACCTAGGACCGCGGTGAGGCCGAACGATGCCCCGCGGACACCAATTTTCAAAACCATAATGCACTCATAAGTCAAGTCTGTTTCTTAGCATCTTCTGCCTGTTTTCCCATCAGGGTGATTTTTAGTCTGGGTTTATTTTCAAAATTTGCTCTTTCTTTTGCAAAATGTAGTTTGTAATAGACCATTTCAATAATAAAAGGTGTGTTTCTTTCATTTGTGTTTCGAACTACGTAATGATCTGATTCACGTAGGCATCGTGATACGTAGGCAATCCTCATCGGATCCGGTCGCATTTCTTTTACTACAAAATAAAAAAATAATAATAAAAGAAAAACAAAAACAAAAAAAAAGGGAAAAAATAATAAGATGAAAAATGCCGGAAGGACGCATGCTCTCGTAGCAAACATGTAGTAATCCACTCAACTGTATAGGTGCATCATGCCCAACGTGAGATTGACTATCTGTTATTTGCTGCAAATTAACCGTGCATTTGTCGTTGAGTACCTCCAGGTTTTTTGGAAAGACGGTTGGTTTGGTGAAAGTCTGGACTCGCACTCATACTTCACGAGGTCAAAGAGAAGTGTTCAACTACCTGTTGTTAGGACCAGAAGCAGTACTCACACTTACTTCACCAGGTCAAAAGGAAGTGTGGAAATGTCTTCAGAAATTCCGTTGCAAACAATCCCTGTTTCCGAGGAGAGCTCGATCTCAGCCGTCCTCACACCTGAATCCGCAACTGCGGAGGAAAATAGAATCCTACGGCTCCGCATGTTGAAAATGCTGGACGACTGGAATAATGGGAAAGAGCCGCCAAGTGTCGTCCCCGGATTCCCTGAATTATTCTCCAGGTCAAGTGGGACTTCTAATGTCCCCATAAATTATCCTGCTACCCCATTCGGGTACCCAGCCACCTCAGCCTTCTCTGCTGGATCGCCTTCTGAGCCTCATCCCCGAATGTCAGCCACCGATGCAAGCATGAACATCTTTACTGCACCGCCTTGCCCGATTACGGCACAGCCTGCCACATACAAGCTGAGCTTTGACTCATCCTCTTTTACATTCCAAGCACCATCGTTCTCAATGGAACCAACTAGGTTCGCTACCAGCACTAATCCTCTACCGCCTCAGTGCGAGCTTGCACCCGGGCAGGATCAGAACCCCAGAATTGCAGAACAAAATGAGATTGCCAAGAGAATGAGAAGCCTTGAACAAAGTTTGAAGAATATGCAAGGATTGAGCGGACAGAAGAGCGTCTCTTACGCCGACCTATGCATGTTCCCTCAAGTGCACCTGCCAATGGGTTTCAAGACCCCAAAGTTCGAGAAATACGATGGGCACGGTGACCCCATTGCACATCTTAAGAAATACTGCAACCAATTGCGGGGAGCCGACGGAAAAGAAGAACTGCTAATGGCATATTTTGGGGAAAGTCTAGTAGGGATAGCCTCGGAATGGTATATGGACCAAGAAATGTCCCGATGGCATATATGGGATGATCTCGCCAGAGATTTTGTAAGACAATTCCAGTATAACATCGACATTGCACCAGACCGAAATTCTCTGTCAAATTTAAAGATGAAACCTTCAGAAAGCTTCAGAGAATATGCTATTAAGTGGCGTGAGCAGGCGTCAAGGGTGAAGCCTCCCATGGATGAAGTGGAAATGGTCACTACCTTTCTCCAGGCTCAAGAGTCTGACTATTTCCAAAACATGATGTCAGCCATGGGAAAGCCATTCGCGGAAGCGATTAAGATTGGAGAGATGGTGGAAAATGGTCTGAAAACAGGTAGGATTCTGAGTCAAGCAGCCATAAGGGCGACCTCCCAAGCCGTCCAAAGCGGGTCCGGAGGAATGACAAGAGGGAAGAAGAAGGAAGAAACGACCATGGCAGCCTCGGAAGCAAGGGAGTATCGTCATCCCAGGCCCCGTTTTCCGGAAAGAACCCCACAACACTACTACCCCCACTCAAATTTGGCATATGCTCATCAACCTTATATGGTCATGAATGCCCAGCCTTATGCCCATCCACCACAACAAGCCAACCGAGGCCCAGCTCCACCTCCCAGAAATCAGCCTCCTTACCGCAACCATTATAACCCACAACCCCCGCAGAATAACTTTCGCCCTCAGGAGCCACCTCGAAGGCGGACTTTCACGCCCATCGGTGAACAATACTCTACTTTATTCTCGAAGCTAGTCCAGTTGGGTTTCTTACAACCAATTCCTCAAACGAGGCAAAACCCAACGTCACCTTCTTACAAAGCTGGAGTCAGATGCGCCTATCATTCAGGGGCCGAGGGACATGATACAAATGACTGCTGGTCATTGAAAAGAGTGGTCGAGAATTTGATAGAGCAAGGGAAAATAGTGCTAAGGGACGAAGAGATCCCAAATGTGACTAACAATCCATTGCCTGCTCTCAATAATGGGCCGCTGATCGGAATGATTTGCGAAGACAAAGAATTCGACCCTGCTCTGAAAGCTATAATCGCCATTGTCGACACGGGGAAAAGGCCTGAGACAGACCAGAAACCAGAAAAGGGGGAGGAGGCCAAGGCTATAAAGAGCGAGCCTGAAAAGAAGGTGGAGAAGAAAGTGGTACCGGTAAAGGATGGAGTTCTTTACATACCACGAGGTCGAGCTGAGAAGACGCAGAACTTCGGGATCAAAAAGACAAAACCTATGTACGTGCCAAAAGGGGCCTATGTGGCCCGGGGGACGATTCAACCACCTCGGCTGAATGAGCCAGTGGTTATCGGACGCGTGCCACAAAAGCCGATGACCAACTCGTCCACAGTACCATGGAATTATCAGAAGACTTTGGTAATGTACAAAGGTAAAGAGGTCATGGGAGAACTTCCAGAAAATACTTTCATTGGAAGGTATTCAAATACCCAAGAGCTGAACAACGCCACACAAAGGCGCTTCCCACCAAAGAAGCCTGTAAGCGTTGAAGAAGCGGAAGTGTTCTTCCAACAAATGAAAATGCCGGATTACGAAGTGATAGATCAACTGCGCAAGTACCCCGAGCAAGTGTCTATGCTATCATTGTTGATGAGGTCGGCCGAGCATCAAAAGATCTTACTGAAGACCCTGAATGAAGCACATGTGCCAGTTGAAACCTCGGTTGAACAACTAGAGCGGATGACGGAAAGATTCTTCGCCTTCAACCAAATCTCTTTCAGCAAAAACAATTTACCCCCAGAAGGAGCGGCACACAACAAGGCCTTGCATCTAACAGTTAAATGCGAGGACTACTATGTCAAGCGGGTAATGTTGGATGGGGGATCAGGTGTTGACATTTGCCCGCTCTCCACGCTACAAAGAATGGAAATTGGGACCGGAAGAATCCGACCCAACAATGTCTGCGTAAGGGCTTTCGACGGCATCAAGAGAGATACCATGGGGGAAATAGACCTGTTGTTGGTCATAGGACCAGTCGAGTTTGAAGTAACCTTTCAGGTGCTCGACATGGATACATCCTACAATTTCCTCCTCGGCAGACCTTGGATCCATGCGGCAGGAGCTGTGCCTTCCACTCTTCACCAGATGGTGAAGTTCGAGTACGAAGACCGAGAGATCGTGGTCCATGGGGAAGACGAGCATGCTATCTATCGGGACCCATCCATCCCATATCTTGAACCGAGAGAAGGGAGCGAACATACGGTCTATCAAGCTTTCGAGATTGTACTGGCAGAGCAGCACGAAGAGGGAATACCCTGCCCCCAGCCTTTCTTGTCTAACGCCTCGGTTATGGTGGCCAAAGAGATGATCCGGCACGGATTTAGGCCAGGGAAGGGGCTTGGACGAACCCTTCAGGGAATAACAGAACCCATTACCTTGCCAGTCACCAAGAAACCTTTTGGACTAGGTTTCAAACCTACTCCAGCAGACGAAGAGTGGGCAAAGAAAAGGAAAAATGAGGGTTGGAAGTTACCTCGACCACTGCCGGATTTATATGCAACTTTCATCAGGCCAAGGTACGCCGAAGAAGAAGATGATGAGGTCTTCACAGCTGAGGAAATCAAGGAGATATGTGGGGCGATGAGAGAGATGCTCTACGAGGTCCACATGGTTCAACCAGGTGAAGGCACAAGAACTGCTGAGATGCTGTACGTGGGGCCGAACGCCAAACTTCAAAACTGGGAGGCACGCCATTCCCAACTAGATGGAAGTCCGGGTAGACCCGTCCTGCCACCTTTCCTGTGTCACAAGTTGTCTCCAGGACATAACTTGAACGTTTTCTTCCTTTCAATTGTTGTTTTGAATTCCTAAGTGTAAACATTGTTGTCTTCCAACTTTCCAAAGAAAATGAAAAAAAATCATCATTGCTTTCCCATTCTTTCTTTTGTTCTGATTTTTGTTATTTTTCCTTTTATCTTTCCTTTCAGTTATAATAATGCGGCTTTAAATATGACATTCTTGCGGACTTCACGCCCAGATCACAACGAGCTATTTAACTGCGAATTAATGAACCCAGAACCAGAATATGATGAGGAAGAAGCTTTTAGGGAAATAAACCGAGAGTTGGAACATTTTGAGAATAAACCTAAGCCAAATCTGAATGACACCGAACCGGTTAATTTAGGAACTCCTGAAGAAATCCGGGAGACCAAAATAAGCATTCACACGGACAAGAAAACGCGAGAGGCGATAATTCAACTTCTTTTTGAATTTAAAGACGTGTTTGCTTGGTCATATGATGACATGCCGGGTCTAGGTGTTGATCTAGTGGTTCATAAATTGCCGATTCATCCTGATTGTCCTCCAGTTCAACAAAAGCAACGAAAGTTCAAAACTGAGGTCAGTGACAAGATTAAAGAGGAGATCACCAAACAATTGAAAACGGGAGTGATTCGGGTAGTCCAGTATACAACTTGGTTGGCAAATGTGGTTCCAGTACCGAAAAAGGACGGGAAAACTCGGGTATGTGTAGATTACCGAGATCTGAATAGAGCAAGTCCTAAAGATAATTTCCCGCTGCCCAACATCCACATCCTCGTTGATAATTGCGCCAAACACGAGATACAGTCTTTCGTAGATTGTTATGCTGGGTATCATCAGGTATTGATGGATGAAGAGGACGCCGAGAAAACTGCCTTCACCACGCCTTGGGGCACTTACTGTTACCGGGTCATGCCATTTAGTTTGAAGAATGCTGGGGCTACTTACATGAGGGCCATGACTGCCATTTTTCATGACATGATGCATCAGGAAATAGAGGTGTACGTGGATGACGTGATAGTCAAGTCCAGGACGCAGGATAATCACATCCAAGACTTGAGGAAATTCTTCGAGAGATTAAGGAAGTATGACTTGAAGCTGAACCCAGCCAAATGTGCTTTCGGAGTTCCGTCGGGCAAACTTTTGGGCTTCATCGTAAGCAGGAGAGGTATCGAGCTAGATCCAACTAAGATAAAATCCATCAGAGATCTGCCTCCCCCGAGAACAAAGAAAGACGTGATGAGTCTGTTGGGCAGGTTGAACTACATCAGTCGGTTTATTGCCCAGCTGACAAGCACGTGTGAGCCCATATTCAAGCTGTTAAGGAAAGATGCGGCGATTAAATGGACAACTGAGTGTCAAGAAGCCTTTGATAAAGTCAAAGAATACCTTTCGAATCCCCCAGTCTTGGTCCCTCCAGAACCAGGGAGGCCACTTTTCTTGTATCTAACAGTCTTGGAGAACTCTTTCGGTTGCGTCCTCGGGAAACACGACGTAACCGGAAAGAAGGAGCAAGCAATCTACTACTTGAGCAAGAAATTCACCGGCTACGAGGCCAAATACACTCTGCTGGAAAGGACATGCTGCGCTCTCACGTGGGTTGCTCAAAAGCTGAGACATTATCTCCAAGCCCACACTACGTTCCTCATAAGCAGGTTGGATCCTTTGAAGTATATATTTCAGAAACCAATGCCTACTGGGAGACTGGCTAAATGGCAAATCTTGCTTACGGAATTCGACATAGTCTATGTCACTCGCACGGCAATGAAAGCCCAGGCGCTAGCAGATCATTTGGCCGAAAATCCGGTCGATGAGGAATACCAGCCATTGAGTACCTACTTTCCAGATGAAGAAGTAAACACCGTAGAAGTGGTCTCGGAGGACGCTCATGTCTGGAAGATGTTCTTTGATGGAGCCGTGAACGCCAAGGGTGTAGGGATTGGGGCAATTTTGATCTCGCCTTCTGGTCAGCATTATCCCGCCACAGCTAGACTTCGTTTCTTTTGCACAAATAATACAGCTGAGTATGAAGCCTGCATCATGGGCATGCATATGGCAATCGATCAGGATGTCGAAGACTTACTGATTATGGGAGATTCTGACCTGATTATCCGGCAAGCTCAAGGCGAATGGGAAACTCGGGATGTCAAACTTATCCCTTACCGACAGCATGTGGAGGACCTCAGCAAGCGCTTTACATCAATAGAGTTCAGGTATATCCCGAGGTGTCACAATGAACTGGCAGATGCACTTGCTACTTTGGCTTCAATGCTACCCTACCCGGGCAACGCCCACGTCGATCCTTTGGAAATCCAAATCAAGGAAAGACACGGTTACTGCAATGTAATCGAGGCGGGATCAAATACGCAGCCTTGGTACCATGACATCAAGAGGTTCCTGAAGACACAAGAATACCCCGAGCACGCTACTGGAGATCAAAAGAGGACCATTAGGCGACATGCAAGTGGTTTCTTTCTGAGCGGTGAATTGTTATATAAGAGGACCCCGGACCTCAATCTCCTAAGATGTGTCGATATCGAGGAAGCGAGAAAGATCATGCACGAAGTACACGCAGGTGTGTGCGGACCTCACATGAACGGGTATGTCTTAGCGAAGAAAATCCTTCGAGCAGGTTATTACTGGATGACCATGGAAAAGGATTGCTTTAGCTTCGTTCGGAAGTGTCATCAGTGTCAGGTGCACGGTGATTTGATTCATGCACCTCCCACGGAGCTGCATCCCATGTCTGCACCTTGGCCATTTGTCGCCTGGGGCATGGACGTCATTGGACCAATCGAACCAAAGGCTTCGAATGGACACAGGTTTATACTGGTTGCCATCGATTACTTCACAAAATGGGTAGAGGCTGTCACTCTCAAGTCGGTCACTAAAAAAGCTGTAGTGGATTTTGTACACTCAAATCTTATCTGTCGTTTCGGTATTCCTGCGACTATCATTACAGATAACGCAGCAAACTTGAACAGTCACTTGATGGGAGATGTATGCGAGCAATTCAAGATAACGCATAGGAATTCTACTCCTTATCGGCCGAAAGCCAATGGTGCTGTGGAAGCGGCGAACAAAAACATCAAGAAGATTTTGAGGAAAACGATCCAAAGTTCCCGACAGTGGCATGAGCAGTTACCATTTGCATTGTTGGGGTATCGCACTACGGTACGCACATCAGTAGGAGCGACTCCTTATCTTTTGGTTTATGGGACCGAGGCTGTAATACCGGCAGAGGTAGAAATTCCTTCGCTTCGAACCATTGTCGAAGCAGAAATCGAAGACAGCGAGTGGGTCAAGACTCGGTTAGAGCAATTGACTTTGATTGATGAAAAGCGAATGGCCGCGGTTTGTCACGGACAGTTGTACTAACGAAGAAAGCCCGTGCTTACAACAAGAAAGTCCGACCCAGGAATTTCGAAGTAGGTCAGCTGGTACTAAGGCGTATTCTGCCGCATCATGAGGAAGCAAAAGGGAAGTTTGCTCCAAATTGGAAAGGCCCATACATCATAAGGAAGATATTGCCGAGAGGAGCATTGTATTTAGGTGATATCAAAGGAAATGACCCCGACACAGCAGTAAATGCGGATGCAGTCAAGAGATACTACGTCTGAATTATACTCCAGTAGTCTTGACGCATTTGAAATGATGAAGGTTTTATTCCCCACTACTCCCCAAACACTACCCAATTCTCTCTACAAACCTTTGAGCCGCTTACAAAAAAACAACAAAACAAAAGAAAACAAAACAAAACATTGATTGAGGCCTGAACTACGTTTGACTTGATTCCGAAAGGATACGTAGGCAGCCTCTCCCTGAGGTTCAGTCACACCAACAATAAAATCCCATTCACCCTGAAATTGAAACCGGGGCACGTCGAGCAGTTTAGAAGTTAGTATCATCTACCTCTCTTTACCAAGCACAAGCTTTCAAATCAATTACCAAAGATAGTGGGAAGCCAATAAGCGTCACAAATGGAGACCGGCACACTCTGAATTGAGAGAGATAAAATGAGAGAGTCTCGTCGGTGAAAACCTTCGGGCACCACGAGGCGACGGGAGTAGAGAAACCAAAATGAGAGAGCTTGTTTAGTAAAAACTCACAAAGAGTGCTATCAAGCGATGACAGGAAGAGAAATGAGAGAGGTCAGCCAGCGAAAACCCGCAAAGGGCGCTGTTGGCCGAAAAGAATGACTCCACCCCAAGGAGGTCTCGGCAAAGCTCCACCGGTTTGGAATCACAGATCCGTTCTGGTTCAGGGAAACGCAAGTTCATGGAAGGTCAGGCGTCCAGTCCAAAGAGCATGTCATGTCATTTAAAGCCAGCGTTATCTTCCTCAGATAAGTCTTTCTCGTCCCAAAAGGGACACTCCCTTCCTGAAATTTGTTTTCTCCTTTCTTTGTTTCTCTTCGAATCCCTTTTATGTTTTAACCCCAAGTTCAGGATACACTGGAAAGGGCAGGTGGCAGGTTTGTTTTCATGGAATTCCGTTTCATGAAGGAAAACACCCCGTTTCGTGTACGTCTGTCCAAACTTGATGAATCATGATGTTTGATGGCATTCGAAGTAAAGAGGAAAAAGAGAAATTCCCCACAGCAAGTCCGCCTTTGGACGAATCCCCACAGAGTCTCCCCTTGTACAATCCCCCACAGAGTCTCCCCAATATATATATAAAAAAATAAAAATAAATCCCCGTTGGAATTTCCCCAGCACATCCCCAGCGAGTTCCTTTGAAAAAATTCCCCAACCAGCTTACCCCAACAAATCCTAGAAAGCCCGCTTTGAAACAAATCCCCAGCATGCCCCGTTGTACAAAAATCCACACAAAGAATCCACTTTCTAAATATTCCCCCCACATAGCTTCCTTTTGTACAAATCCCCACATAGTATCCCCGATAAAATCCCCGTTGAGAATCTCCAAGCAAGATGGGACAAAAAAAGAGAAAAGAAAAAAGAGCCTTACGAGGCAAATCATCACAGAATCTGGAAATACAAGCCTGAGCAGTCTAAAGGGTTTCGACATATGAATCAAATCAATGGTGGGACTTCGCAACAGAAATGAAGACGCAACAAAGCAACTGGGAACGATCAAGGTCACCAAACCGACCGTCATTTCCGAACTAACAATTGTTCTTTGTCTGAAAAGTTGAAACAGGTGTAATCCAAGACAACCGTGCAAGAAGCAGGTGTCGCCCAAAGAAGAAGGTACATGGGTACAAGAAATATTTTGGCAATAAGGAATTCACTCGAAAGGTAAGTTTCCACGAAACTCCCTTTTATCTTCTACTAAAACAAGAAAATTCAAAAAAAAAAGGTCAGTTGTTGTTCTCGAATTTTGTCCCCATTCAATCAGCATTAGGGTTTTAAACCCTAAACTGAATTTTTCCTTTAGTCAGCATTAGGGTTTTAAACCCTAAACTGAACTTTTTCCATTCAGCCAGCATTAGGGTTTTAAACCCTAAACTGAGCTCTTTCATGCAGTCAGCATTAGGGTTTTAAACCCTAAACTGAATTTTTCCTTTAGTCAGCATTAGGGTTTTAAACCCTAAACTGAACTTTTTCCATTCAGCCAGCATTAGGGTTTTAAACCCTAAACTGAGCTTTTCCATGCAGTCAGCATTAGGGTTTTAAACCCTAAACTGAACTTTTCCTTTCAGCTAGCATTAGGGTTTTAAACCCTAAACTGAGCTTTTCCATGCAGTCAGCATTAGGGTTTTAAACCCTAAACTAAATATTTCCTTTCAGCCAGCATTAGGGTTTTAAACCCTAAACTGAGCTTTTCCATGCAGTCAGCATTAGGGTTTTAAACCCTAAACTGAATTTTTCCTTTAGTCAGCATTAGGGTTTTAAACCCTAAACTGAACTTTTTCCTTTAGTCAGCATTAGGGTTTTAAACCCTAAACTGAACTTTTTCCATTCAGCCAGCATTAGGGTTTTAAACCCTAAACTGAGCTTTTCCATGCAGTCAACATTAGGGTTTTAAACCCTAAACTGAATTTTTCCTTTAGCCGGCATTAGGGTTTTAAACCCTAAACTGAGCTCTTCCATGCAGTCAGCATTAGGGTTTTAAACCCTAAACTGAATTTTTCCTTTAGTCAGCAGTAGGGTTTTAAACCCTAAACTGAACTTTTTCCATTCAGCTAGCATTAGCGTTTTAAACCCTAAACTGAGTTTTTCCATGCAATCAACATTAGGGTTTTAAAACCCTAAACTGAATTTTTCCTTTGTTCAGCATTAGGGTTTTAAACCCTAAACTAAATTTTTCCATTCAGCCAGCATTAGGGTTCTAAACCCTAAACTGAGCTTTTCCATGCAATCAACATTAGGGTTTTAAACCCTAAGCTGAATTTTTCCTTTGGTCAGCATTAGGGTTTTAAACCCTAAACTGAGTTTTCCTTTAGTCAGCATTAGGGTTTTAAAACCTAAACTGAATTTTTCCTTTGGTCAGCATTAGGGTTTTAAAACCCTAAACTGAACTTTTCCCCAGTTGGTCAGTATTAGAGTTTCAACTCTAAAAACTGAACTTCTCCCCAGCTATTCGGTATTAGGGCTCCAACCCTGAACTGAGCATTTTTATCTCCCTTCCTCAATTTTATGAACTTCCTGGCGAATAATTAACGAAATTTTCCTAGTGAAACTGGGGCAGAAAATTTCGTTCGTTTGTTTGTTTTCTCCCGCAGGTCTAACCTCGAGCCACACGGATCGAAATGACCCACGAGATGAGTCTCAACTCAGAATCAAAAAAAGAAAAGACAAAAAGAAGATGTCCCGAGATACCGGAGAAAATGGAAGGCGGATCGTTCCAAGATTTGATTAAGGTCTAGAACTCTGCCAGTCACGTCTCACTGAGTATCCCAGAGATTAAACAAGCACCTACAACTCGCAAGCATCAAGATTCGGATCGAAGTCTCCAAGCAAAATCAGCTAAGACCCATGATCAAGTCGCAAAAGAATCATAGATAGGGATCTTGTAACTAGCAGTTGACATGCATATAAGTATTTAGTTCAGTTTCAATTTTTCTTTGGTTGTAATAAGGCGGTCAGTAAAGCAGGTGACAACAGCAACAGCAGTAACAGCAAGCATTGCGATCCTATGGTAGTCCCAGCTACCGAAGCTTCCCGAACTACATTGACCTGATTCCTGTTTAGCCCAGGATATGTAGGAAATCTTTGAAGCAAAGATTCGGTCAGATCTTTCAAAACATGCTTCACACGGAGTAGTCCATAGGCAAAAATTGCTCATACCCGCTCACTTTATCTTTGCACGAAAACTCTTCGGGTTTCCGAACAAAGAGGGGCAGCTGTGAGCACGTGATTTTTGTTTCGCGCGACGATCGCTCCAAAAGAAATAAAAAAAATGTGAGAAATGGTCCTGCTGTACAGGTTTTGGATTTTGTGTGGCATATTCGTTAGTTATCTGTAATCCCGTCCGTGTTTATTTTTAAAATAAATAAATAAAAAATGTGCATCTTTCATTTTTATTTCTGTCATTAAGTGATGTTAGTATAATTAATGTCAATTGTATGTAAAATGTTGTTTATGGTTTTATATGGTATTATTTGGTAAATTAATTCAAAAGAAAAAAAATAAATAATAAAAGAGAAGAAAGAATTCTCGGACTTGGGCCAGTCCAATTTTAAATAAATTGGCCCAAACAACTCAGCCCAAAACCCGTGCTTGCCCTGGTCCAGACCAGCCTACTTTAAGAACGTCCAAACGACGCCGTTTTAATCCAGTCTGATCTGGGCCGTTGATCTCAGATTGATCAACGGCCAAGATCACTTCCCCATAACCCACTGATGAACCCGACCCGTTTCCACCCGGACCGACCCAAACCCCTTTAGGATGAAACGACACCGTCCCCCATCAGCCAAGAGATCCTGACCCTTCATCGCACCCCATCCAACGGCTAGGAATCAACCCCTCACTAACTATATAAACCCATAACCTTTACCCTGCCCCCCTATCCGAACCCCCAGCCTTAGGTCACCTTCGTCCTCATCCCCTTTCCCTCCAAACCCTAGCCGCCCCTGTATTCTTCACCATGAAAGCCGGCGGCATGAACGCCGGTGGCCTTCACCTTAACACCATAGGACCATCTCACCCCCCTGAACATGGATCTGTGGACCGTTTAGTTCGAATCATCCTCTAGGTCCTCGAATCTTCATTTGAAGATTCGAGCAAAACTCGATCTACACCGATCTGCCCTAGATTCATACCAGACAATCACCGGACCCCCCTCGTGACCAAACCATGCTTGGTTTGGTCCGAATCTAACCAAGAAAGCCCAAAACCCAAATCTGCCCTCTAGAACCCTAGGTTTCCTCGTGCCTGTTCCGTGCCTGTTCGAACCAAGAGATTAGGGTCTAATGGACCTTAATCGAAGTGTTTCTCATTTGAGAAACATTTCGATTAAAGTCCGTTCAACCTTGAGAAAGGGTCTGTACAACACAAGCTGATTTTTTCTGTTTCTGCTTTCAAAGTTTAAGGTAAGTTTGTTTTCTCTTTGTTATTCAGTACGTGTGTGGTTTAAAGGTCTGTTCGTATTGGCCGAATGTCTTGTGTAATTTGTTGTCTTTGAATTTTTTACCAAATGTATCCTGTCCACCTTTCCTGAACCTATGTGTTTGATTAAAGGCCTTCTTCTATTCACTGATAACATGTATGTATGTATGTGCTGTGCAATTAGCTGAATTTCAAATTTGAACTGATTAACTGATTCCTCGAGTACAATTCTGCTGGGTCAGTATGACTCGAGTCATGTGTTCGATACTATTAAACATCTGATTTTTGGTTACGATTGTACATGTTATGATTAATATAGTCGAGTCGACATGTGTCGTCAATTAGTTTCAGCTGCCTGAACAATAACAAATCGATTTGCTTCTGCTAAGCATTGCCTGAATCAATTAGGAACTGAGTTTAGTACTTATAATTGTTAATTTGAATCAGAAATGTAAAATCAATGTTTTGTTCAGTTACAGTTCTGAAATTGGAGGGCATGTGCACTTGTGCACCACATGTGCATTTGTGCACAGCCTGTGTCCTGCATAAGGGCTTTTTGAATTAAATAGTTTGACAGCATATGCTGTCAGACTACATTCTGCTGCCCATACTCTACTTTAGTTTCAGAAATAATAAACATTACTCAAAAGTGAGTCTGCCAGGGAATATCATGGGGTTTTGTTTATACTTAATTAGCTAAGTGGAATCTGAAATAGGAGAGCACATGGGAGGGGTGTTCTAATTGTCTGAACAGGCTGTTAAAGGTTTTAGGTTTATAAAAGAGGGGACTTCCATCAGTTTGGGGGGACATCAGATAGATCAGATAAGAGGGAGGAGCTGAAGACATACACATATAGACATAGATACACACACACAGACAGGGACAAAGAGAATACATACAGAAAACTTAGTTTGGAGATTGAGAGTTGAAGTTCTGAAAAGCAGAAAACTGGAAAAGAACTCTGTTTGATAACACAGACAGACAAAACTAGAAATTGCATTCTTCTTTGCTGTCTTGATTTCACTGGTCTTGACTTGTTTGTCCGATACTGTTTTCTTCTAAATCCAACTGAGTCTGTTGGTTGTTTGTTTGGTTTACTCTGGGACTTGGTCTAGCTGGGATCTTGATTCTACTCCAATTATTTTGCTTGTTGCTGCTGCTGCTATTCTGTTTCTTGCTGCTGCTGATTTCCCCATCTTCTTCCTCTTCTCCTTTGCATTTTCAGTATTTCCAGGTACACATCTCGAGTCTCACATTGGTGTAGCTGATTGTAATATTGAAAAGCATGAATCGAAAGATCTGAAGAATTTTAATCATCTGTTGCCTTACTTATAGCTTTGCGAATATTGTTAAAGTTGTATAGATCCTTTAACTTGTAGCCTAATAGAGAATACATTAGTAAGCTTGTACTTAATTAATGTTTATGTTGATTTGAAACTGCGGTGTTTGATTCGTTTAGTAGCATACAAGATGTAAATATAACTCATGGAATGTGGAACTATTTAGTGCGATTGTTAAAATTAAATTCACTCTTTCAGCATGCTTTGAATAAGTAGGGGCAAATGGCTGTTAAATCTAGCCAAATATAATACAGTTTTTGAATCACCCAGTTTCGATTTCTTTAGGCAGTTTTTAGGACTAGTTTTGAATATCATCGGTAGTATTCTTTAATAAGGAATCCTATTAACCCTGTTTAAGCAAGTTAATCTAAATTCGACTTAAAGATGTTTGTTTGGGTTAAGTGTTGTATTTTTTTAGAATAAACAGATTTCTTTGTCAAATTAAAGCATTTTTCCATTGAAGTATAATGTCTTCTCAACTTTGTAAATGATTAACCATAAGAATCCGGATTGGGCCAAAGCATATAATTAAATTAGCATGTACCTTCTTTCTTCTAGTTTTAGGAACAAACGCATTAGAAATATAGCCACTTTAGGATATCCTTTCTAAAAATAGAGACGAGCCTCGCCAAATAAAACGCAAAATTGCGGGGCCCTCAATAAATAACCACAATAATTTTTTTATAATTCGGGATATGCCGTTTAGTGAATTTCATGGCCTTCTACAAAAAATAATAACGCGTTAGACTCTTTAGGCGCGGCTTAATAATTTAACCTTCTTAAACACGGGTGCACATTGATGTGACCCAAATCCGAATCTCAACGGAGTCAAAATGTGTCGACGACCACGGGTGCATTGATTGTGACGTGGTTCGAGATGCATTTTCACGACGTTGCAATTCTATAAAAATAAATGATAATAATAAAAGCGGTTTAAACTTAATAAAAGCACATAAGTCACAACATGTATTTAAATCAGATATTTAGCCATTATAACAATTTAAGCGACCGTGCTAGAACCACGGGATTCGAGGGTGCCTAACACCTTCCCTCGGGTCAACAGAATTCCTTACTTAGAATTTCTGGTTCGCAGACTTCATTTGGAAAAGTCGAAAATTTCCTCGATTTGGGATTCAAGATAAACCGGTGACTTGGGACACCAAAAGCCAAACCTTTCCCAAGTGGCGACTCTGAATTAAATAAATAATCCCATTTCGAATATTGTCACTTAAATTGGAAAAACTCCCTCGCGCATTTAACCCTTCGGGGCGGGCGCGCAAAAAGGAGGTGTGACATTTATTACACAGTAAATTTTCTCAAGAAGAGTGCCAAAAACTTTAAGTTTGTACCATATAATATGTTAGTGTCTATCGGTTTTACATGCAAAAATATTTTTTTTAAGTTGGAGATTTGAATCGTGAAAGTCGATAATATGATAGCGAATTCTAAATTTATCAAATTCTCACTACAGAAGGACACGAAAACCCGATTATAAAATAGCATGACGGCTAAATTTACTTACACTATTCTTAACATAAAGCTATACGATATTTTGGTAAACAAAAAAAAATAGATTTCTAAATAAATTCTACTTTCGAATTTAAAGAAATAAACTGATCAAATTTGAATAAATTTAATGCAGTTTAAATTTTAATTCAATTTATTCCCGCTTTCTCTAAATTTAATGAAGTACCTTCTCCTGTTGAATAATAAAATGCTTGCGGGCTATATTATAGAATATTTTGTGTCTTTCTTTTTTCTGTTGATAACGATTTGGATTATATCATTGGACAACTGATTTGGCCGGTGCTTATATCATTGATACAAATTAAATTGTGTGATATTTATGTGTTGCTTTGACTTCTTCCACCATCATATGAAAAATTTTCTGCGTCTATAAGGTAGAATATTTTTCAACATTTATAATTATAATTTTCTGCACCATGAGTGCTCTCGTGTTTTGGTTTAAATTACTTTCAGGTGTACATAGTTACTTGGTATAATTTTTATTAGCACATTTATACACACCCCAAGATTCAAGTAGGATAATAACATATAGATATACGGGAATTCATATTATTTTCTTTTTCTTTAAATATTGAACTATTTTTCTAAACATATTGGATAAAAATTATAATATTTATAACTTTTCAAACATTTAGGAATTTGAATTCAATTAGAATTTTATATTCATGGAAACTACTATCTTTTAGCTACTCAAACAAATTTCCATAAGGATTAAAAAAGCAAAGAACGTGACTTTAATTTGTTGGGGGAAAAAACTTTAATTTATTAATTTTAAGAGCCTTTTTTTTAATTGAAACTAGCGTCATGTACTAATACACAAAATAGAAAAATAAGTATTAAAAAACTTTTTAGTTCTATATATAGTTTATGAAAACATGATTTCCTTAACGCAAGCAAGTTCAAATTACAATTGTAATCAAGTTTAGAAAGATAAATAGCCTAAAAAAGGCAAAGTCATGGGACTTATTAATAGCCTTTGGCCAAAAATATTTTTTATCTAAAGTTAAAGATGTTAAAAAGTACTTTTGAGTTGAAGCAAAAATAGTTTTTAAGAAACACAAAAAGTAACTTCTCCCCAAAAATATTTTTTTGAAAAGTACTTTTGAGAAAAAAATACATTTGGAAGCACTTTTTAAATAACTGAGTCAAACATCAATTGCTGCTCAAAAGTGTTATTCAAATTAATTAGCCAAACACTAACTGTTTCTCACCAAAATTATTTTTCTTTTAGAAACTTTTTAGAATAAATTAATTTTAGAAGCTTGGTCAAACAGACTATTGTTAATGTTTTTTACCTTAAGGATTTTGAATAGGATTTAAGTCATATATATTGGTAGTGCGTTTTTTTAATCTATTCTGAATAACCAACTAATACCATATAAATTTTAAATTAAAAAGTAAAACAAAGTCGAGAGATTCCAAATGCTTAAAGTTGCTGGACTTATGGAACATCAAGTGCTATGATCATAAGAATAACATCTATATAATTTCTCAAAGTAAAATAAATTCTTAAGGTGAATTTATTAATCGAGACAAATCATTGAGCACCGATTTCATTGAGAACACAATATAGTAATATAACATGCCAAAATTCAAATCTTAAGTATCACATAAAGGAGAAAAAGTACCAAAAAAAAGAACGACGGTCAATTAATAAGAAGAATATTAAAAGTAACACGTGTAGATAATCCAAAAAAACTACTTTCTCCTTTGTGCAGTAAGAAGTCACAACATGAAGCAAGTATCAGAACAAATTTGAATAAAAATCGTCACATTTCAGGATCTTTCAGTAAGTTCTTATTATAGTTTGATACCAAGTCTTCTCATATACTTCTACAAATCTTATCCATTTTGTTATTACCTAAATATTTGTCTATAATAATTGACGAGTAATAAGGTGCGAGGCACGTTCATAGAGACGAGTTACTATAAAAGCATGAATGTAATATAGATGGACGGAATATCCTTAACATTTAAATATTAGTGTTATTTTAACGTTGATGTCCAAAAGCGTATAAGTGTTCAATTTGTAGGGTCCAAGTAAAAATTGCATACTGTTGTTGCTCATCTTCTGTAATCGGTGTAAGTTATTTTTTTCCTCGTGTATGTGGCCCAATAGGTTGAAGACCCATAATTAATGTAACGACTCGGCTGATCGTTTTGCTTTCTAGAACCTCGTTCCGCTAAATAAGACTTCTCATACTTGCCTTAAATGATTTACGACTTGCTGGGACGGTTGGTTCGAGATTTGGAAGAGTTTGGGTTGAAATCGGAACACCTTGGTTCCTTAAGGTTGGTTAAAAGGCCAAGTTTGACTTCGGTCAACATTTTGAGTAAACCACACCGGAATCGGGATTTGACGGTTCCAATAGGCCCGTATGATGATTTCGGACCTGGGCGTATGTCCAGATCGGGTTTTGGATGATCCGGAAGCGTTTTAGCGCACAATAGTGAAAGTCGATTCCTTAAGAATTTTGAAGTTCTTAAATATTTAGTTTGGAGCGGGTTTTTGTGATATCGAGGTCCGAACGGAATTCCGAGGCCGGGAATAGTTTTGTAAGGTAATTTAAGACTTACACGCAAAATTTGGTGTCAATTCGAGTAGTATAAGTGTGTTTCATCGCGTTGGAAGTAGATTGAAGAACTTGAAATTTATAAGTTTGATTCAATTAGTTTTAGGGTGATTCTTGGATTTAGCGTTGTTTCGGGCGTTCCGAAGGTTCGAGCGAATTCGTTTTATGATTTAAACGTGTCTGTATGTTCGGGCCGAGCATCAATGGGACGAGGCTCGAGTTGAGTTAGAAAATTTTAGAAGGAGTTCAGCTCTAGTTCTGTCATAACCGCACCTGCGTTTGTCCAGCCGCAGGTGCGAGACCACAAAAGCGGCCTAACCATCGCAGCTGCGGCCCAATGGGAGGAGCCCAGGAACCGCAGATATGGCCCCTCTTTCGAGCAGATCCAGGTAGAGAGCAGATATGGTTCTCTTTTGAGCAGGAACCGCGGAGGATTAAGGGCTACCGTCTGAGAGGTAGAGAGCAGATCCAGCAAGACAAGAGGGCTCGTTTCTCCGGAGAGTTTAGAGTTTCTTCGGGAGGGGTCAGCCCAGCAGGCCCCCATATTCAGCACTACCACCTCCTCGGGGTGCTCCAGCGTGCTCATATTTCAGCGCCATACTAGAGAGTTCTTACCGCCCGCCAGATATTCAGGTTCTTCCAATGGGTATTCAGGTCCCCAGGGTTCTTATGGCTCCTACTTCAGTGCTATACCGGAGAGTTCTTACCACCCACCGGCTATTCAGGCTTCTTCCAGTGGGTCTAGAGGCCATCAAAGTCATACATTAGGGCAGCAGGTCACCACACGGAGGGGTTGTTTCGAGTGCGGAGACCTTAGTCATATGAGGAGGTACTGCTCCAGACTTCGGGGCAAGGAGTGAAGCAGCATCAGCAGCCCATGATTATAGCACTGGCTACCCATCCGTCCAGAGGCGGAAGGCAGGTCGGTAGGGACCATCTTAGAGGTGGAGGCCAGGTAGGGAGAGGTCAGCTAGCTACTTCTCAGTCAGGTGGAGGCCAGCCGCTAGTGCTCCAACCGGTTCTATACTTTTCCGGCCAGACCAGATGCATTGGCCTCAGATGTCGTTATCACATGTATTATTTCCGTTTACGTTAGGGATGCTTCAGTGCTATTTGATCCAAGGTCTACCTATTCATATGTGTCATCTCTGTTTGCTCATTTTCTAGATATTCCTCGTGAGTCCTTGGGTACTCCTATTCATGTGTCCACTCCTGTGGGCGATTTTGTGGTTGTTGATCAGATCTACTGGTCCTGCGTGGTCACATTCTATGGTTTCGAGACTAGAGCAGACCTCTTGTTACTTGATATGACCGACTTTGAGGTCATCCTACGCATGGATTGGTTATCCCCATACCACGCCATCCTAGATTGCCATGCCAAGACTATTACTTTAGCAATGCTATAGTTGCCAAGGTTGGAGTGGAAGGGTTTCTCAGTTAGTACATCTAGTCGGGTTATCTCTTTTCTGAAGGCTCGACATATGGTCGAGAAGGGGTGTTTGGCTTATCTAGCTTATGTTCGGGACACCACCACAGAGTCTTCGACGATTGATTCAGTTCTGTAGTCCGGGAGTTCGCCGATGTGTTCCCTTATGACCTTCCTAGCATGCAACCGGATCGTGATATCGATTTCTGTATTGATTTGGCTCTAGGTACCCAGTCTATATTTATCCCACCGTACCTTATGGCTCCGAAAGAGTTGAAGGAGCAACTTGAGGAATTGTTAGCAAAGGGATTTGTGAGACCTAGTGTGGCACCTTGGGTGCACCAGTGTTGTTTGTGAAGAAGAAGGATGGGACTATGCGGATGTGCATTGATTACCGCCAGTTGAACAAAGCTACCATCAAGAACAAGTACCTGTTGCCGCCCATTGATGATTTGTTCGACTAGTTGCAGGGTGCTAGGGTGTTATCAAAGATCGACTTGAGATCAGGGTATCATCAGCTGAAAATTCGAGATTCAGATGTCCCGAAAACTGCTTTTCGCACTAGATATGGCCATTATGAGTTTCTGGTGATATCCTTTGGCTTGACTAATGCCCAAGCGGCATTTACGGACTTGATGAATAGGGTGTTTAGGCCTTATATTGATTCTTTTGCTATTGTCTTCATCGATGACATCTTGATATACTCACGTAGCCTGGAGGAGCACGAGCAGCATTTGAGAGTAGTGCTTCAGACATTACGAGAGCAGAAGCTATATGCCAAGTTCTCCAAGTGTGAGTTTTCGCTTGAGCACGAGCAATATTCTTGGGGCATGTTGTATCAGGAAAAGGGTATTAAGGTGGATCCCAAGAAGATTGAGGTGGTTTAGAGTCGGCCACGTCCTACTTCAGTGACTGAGATAAGGAGTTTCCTGGGGTTGGCAGGTTATTATCGCCGATTCGTGCAGGGCTTTTCATCCATTGCAACACCTTTGACTAGATTGACCCAGAAAGGTGCTCCTTTCCGTTTGTACGATGATTATGAGGCCAACTTTCCAAAGCTCAAGACGGCTTTAACCCCAACACTGGTTCTAGTGTCGCCTTCCGGATCGGGGATGTATACGGTATATTGCGATGCTTTACAGGTTGGCTTGGGTTGTGTATTGATGTATGAGGGGCGAGTTATTGTATATGCTTCACGTCAGTTGAAGATTCATGAGAAATATTACCTCGTGCATGATCTGGAGTTAACAACGATTGTTCATGCTCTTAAGATATGGAGGCATTATTTGTATGGGGTGTCATGTGAGGTTATACTGATCATCGCAACTTACAGCATTTGTTCTAGTAGAGGGATCTCAATTTGAGGCAGCGTAGATGGCTTGAGTTACTGAAGGATTATGACATCACCATTCTTTATCATCCGGGCAAGGCAAATGTGGTCACGGATGATTAAGTAGGAAAGCAGAGATAATGGGTAGTTTGGCATTCATTTTAGTAGAGGAGAGGCCAAGACATTTAGTCCTTGGCTAACAGGCTTGTGAGGTTGGATATTTTATAGCCCAGCTGAGTCCTTGCATGTGTTGTTGCTCCGTCTTCATTATTGGGTCAGATCAAGGCTCGGTAGTTCGATGATCCGCATTTGGCAGTTCGTAAAGAGACGTTGCTGCATGGTAGTGCCAAGGAGGTTTCTATTGGCGAGGATGGTGTTCTACGACTCCAGGGTTGCCTATGTGTTCCTAATGTCGATGGCTTAAGGGAGAGGATTCTAGAGGAGGCACATAGTTCACGGTATTCTATTCATCCAGGTGCTACAAAGATGTATCATGACCTGAGGCAGCATTGTTGGTGGCGGCGGATGAAGAAAGACATAGTGGAGTATGTGGCTAGGTGTTTGAATTTCCATAAGGTTAAGTATGAGCACCAGAGGCCAGGTGGCCTACTTCAGCAGATGCCTATACCAGAGTGGAAGTGGGAGCACATTACTATGAACTTCGTAGTTAGGTTTCCGCAGACATTGCGACAGTTTGGCAGTTTGGGTCATTGCCGACAAGTTGACCAAGTCGGCACAGAGAGGTTGGCTCAGATCTACATCCGAGAGATAGTTCGGTTGCATGGTGTGCCTATTTCTATCATATCAAATAGAGGCCCTCAGTTCACTTCCCACCGTACAGAGTAAGTTGGGGATCCGTGTAGAGCTCAGCATAGCATTTCACCCGCAGACCGACGGGCAGTCAGATCGGACAATTCAGATTCTAGAGGACATGCTTAGAGCATGTGTGATCGACTTTGGAGGGCAGTGGGATCAGTTCTTGCCTTTGACCGAGTTTTCTTACAACAATAGTTATCAGTCCATCATCGAGATGGCTCCATTTGAGGCTTTATATGGTCGGCGATGTCGTTCCCCTATTGGGTGATTTGAGCCTGGTGAGGATAAGTTGTATGGTACAGACTTGGTGAAAGATGCCTTGGAAAAGGTAAAGTTGATTCAGGAAAGACTTCGCACTTCATAGTCCAGACAGAAGAGTTACACGGATAAGAAGGAGCATGACATATCATTCATGGCCGGTGAGAAGGTTCTCTTGAAAGTTTCGCCAATGAAGGGTATTACGAGATTCGGGAAGAAGGGCAAGTTGAGCCCAAGGTTTATAGGCTCACTTGAGGTATTGAGGCGAGTTGGGGAGGTTGCTTATGAGCTTGCTTTACCTCCCAGCCTATCAGGGGTTCATCCAGTTTTTCACGTGTCTATGCTTTGGGGGTATCACGTCGACTTGTCTCATGTGTTAGACTTAGTACTGTTCAGCTAGAAGAGAGCTTGGGATATGAGGAGGAGCCAGTTGCCATTATTGATAGACAGGATAGCCAGTTGAGATCCAAGAGGATTTCTGTGGTAAGGGTCCAGTGGAGGGGCCAACCAGTCGAGGAGGCAACCTGGGAGTCCGAGGAGGACATGCGGAGCAAATACCCACACTTGCTTAGCACTTCAGGTATGAATCTAAACCCGTTTGAGGACGAACATTTGTTTAAGAGGTGGAGAATGTAATAACCCGACTGGTCGTTTTGCTTTCTAGAACCCCGTTCCCCTAAATAAGACTTCTCATACTTGCTTTAACTGATTTACAACTTGCGGGGATGGTTGGTTTGTGATTAGGAAGAGTTTGGGTTGAAATCGGAACACATGGTTCCTTAAGGTTGGCTTAAAAGGCCAAGTTTGACTATGGTCAATATTTTTAGTAAACAACCTCGGAATCGAGATTTAACGGTTCCAATAGGCCCGTATGATGATTTCAGACCTAGACGTATGTCCGGATCAGGTTTTGTATGACCCGGGAGCGTTTTGGCACACAATAGTGAAAGTTGTTTCCTTAAGGATTTTGAAGTTCTTAAATATTTGGTTTGGAACCGGTTTTTGTGATATCGAGATCCGAACGGAATTCCGAAACTGGGAATAGTTCCGTAATATCATTTAAGACTTGCACGCAAAATTTGGTATCAAACCAAGTAGCGTAAGTGTTTTTCGTCACGTTGGAAGTAGATTGAAGAACTTGAAGTTTATAAGTTTGATTCAATTGATTTTAGGGTGTGATTCTTGGATTCAGCATTGTTTATGGCGTTCTGAGGGTTCGAGCGAGTCCGTTTTGTAATTCAAACCTGTTGGTATGTTCGGGCGGGGCCTCGGGGGCCCCGAGCATCAATTGGATGAGGCTCGAGTTGAGTTAGAAAATTTTAAAAGGAACTGAAGCTCCAGTTCTATCATAACCGTACCTGCGTTGTCCAGCCACAGGTGTGAGACCGCAGAAGTGGCCTAACCAATGCAGGTGAGGCCCAAGGGGAGGAGCCCAAGAATCGCAGATGCGGCCCCTCTTTCAAAGAAGCAGAACTACAAAAGCGGTCCTCAGACCGCAGATGTGGACCCTGCTAGCCCGGCCCAGTTTCGCAGATGCGGACCTTTCCTCACAGAAGCGAGACCGCATATGCGGTCCACTAACCGCAAGTGCGGTAATCGCTAAATGCAGTGCCTTCATTTAATAGGGGAAATGTGTCAAAAGTTTCTTGGGCGATTTGGGAGCTTCCAAAGAGGGAATTTCAGCCTAGCATTGTGAGGTAAGTTATTTGTACTTAATGTGAGTTTAATACTTGATTTGTGGGTAGATTAACACATAAATATTGGTGAAAATTATAAGATTAGAGTAAAACCTAGGGTTTTGATAAAAACAAGATTTAATCACGAAATTCGTTATGGAATGAAGTAAAAATCATATATTTTTTATCCTTAGGGTATGGGTAACAACTTTATTCAACAATTTCCAAAATTCGGGCACGTGGGTCCGGGGGGGGGGGGGGGATTTTAGGAAGCTTGCGTTTAGGGATGGAAAATTAGTTTAATAGTTAGAATATGAACTCTTGAGCATGTATTGACTAGTTCTTACCCCGTTTGAATAGTTTTGGATCGTTCGACTCCGAATTTGAGGGTTTGAGCGCACTCTTGAATTTGAAGTAAGCTTTGGGACGAGGTAAGTCTCCTTTATAACCTTGTAAGAGAGAATTAACCCCATAGGTGAATTAAATAAATATGTGTGACTATTTGTGGGGGCTACATACATATGTGGTGCTGAGAGTTCGTACATAGCTACTATTATGATAATTGTCCGGGTAGTTTAGGACCGTATCATGATGTACTTGCAAATGCTTGCGTCCTTGCTTACTATTAAGATCACTTAGGTCATGCTAGATATTGGTAAACAAATATAGATGATTATAGTCAGTTACTTAAGAACTTGTATGAATTATTTGACTATAACTGAGCAATGTGTGCTTACTTGATAATAAATTTCTATTTGTGGATCGGGTCGATCGCTTCGGTAGTAAATAGATGCATCTATGGTTCGTTTCATTCGACCCTCTAGCATTGCACATTTTAATATTATGTTGGACCGGACCGTACGACCTCGGTATAATATGCGCATGTTACATAATTGGAATTCTTCCGTGATTTACACTGCCCAAATGCTTGAAATGTAAGTGTTACATGATATAACTGAACTTGACATGTTATTTATGAAAGAATATCGTACTTCTCCATGATTTTAAACTGTAATTATTATTCATACTATCCATGCTTAGTGTAACACTTAAATATTATTATTGTTGACCCTAGTAAGTGTCAAGTCAACCCCTCGTCACTACTTCTTTGAGGTTAGACGAGATACTTACTGGGTACATATTTTTTATGTACTCATACTATACTTTTGTACTTAACTGTACAGGATCTGAGGTAGGTGAATCTAGCTACCCGTCTGGTATGCATTCCTGATTCTTGATCGAGATCTCACGGTGGGCTGCCCCTTCTGAGCCGTTTAGCAGCATGCCAGAGTCTCTTCTTTTTTTTTATCGTTATTTACTGTCTATTCTATTTCAGGCAGTAGGATAGTGGTATTTTTGTACATTCTACTAGTTGCCCTAGTAATTGTGATACTAGTTCCTGGCACACACATTGTAGACTATTATTTTGGGGATGTATTTCCATTATTATAAACTTGTTAATTATCAGTTGTTTAAAAGTTTAAAATTTAAAAATATTGGGATTTGTTTTGTAAAATAAATAAGAACTCACGAGTTGATTAGAGTTAATTTGCCTAACAACGGTGTTGGGCGCCATCACGACCTTTAATAAAATTTGGGTTGTGATAATTAATATTTAATTAATAAGCAAATCTCATCCGTTCGGTCGATTACTTGATGGACGTACCAGATTAAATGAGAACCACTGTAAATTGGTCCTCTCCCTACCCATTAGGGTTAGCGTATTTTATTTTCTCTCTTCCATCACTAAAGTCGGTGGTGACGAAAGCTAGTGCAAGGGGTGAGAAACCAATTTGAATTAATGCTTCTGCTTCACGATGATGGCTTACGATTCAGGTATGTTTTTTGTAACGATTTTGTGTAAAATTATCATGTTAAAGATCCTGGTATGTAATTAAAGTTTATGTCTACATGTGGTATCATGAGCATGGAAATTTGAACTGATAATCTTCGATGAAAGAGATTAATTTCAAAACATACCGAGAGAAAGAATCTAGCCGAATATTCTCCGCTATTGCTACTCTTCTGATTTTTATCCCTGTAATTATTTCTTGGGTGTTTGTTCAATATATGCTTTGATATCCGTCCCATGAGTTCTTACCCGTTGGCAAACAAAATAGTGGAAGGGCTAGAATCATGTGGGTCAGTCATCCATTAGGAAGAAAGGAAATTTTGTCACTTCCCTTTGGGCTGAAGGCCGAACAGTTTGTGGTCCATTGCTCTAGTTTGTGATAACCTAAAATCTTGTGTTTTTTATTTTATTTATGTGATTGTGGCTGTTTCCTTTGGGAGAATGAGGAACCAGAAGTTGTAACATACATTTTTAATGTTTAATCTTATAGAAGATAATCCTGGTATAATGTCATTAGAAGGTATTATATTGGTTATCTTTTGGAGGGTTAGTCGTCATTAATTTTAACTCAGTTACCAAGCAAGTGCCAAAAGGAAAAGATGAACTTATATTGATTTAAAACTATTATTTATGGGTCGTATAGTAATCAATTTTGGGATATTAGGTTGGTGAAACTATTTATTATTTATTTTCTGTATGTGATTAATGTGTATATAGTTTGTTAGTCACCAAAGTGACCAAACTAGATTGTTTAAAGTATTCACATGCATAAAATCTTATGATCTCTATTTTATGTGTGCACTTATGTCATATAGTTTATTAGTCACCAAAGTGGCCAAACTAGTTTGTTTATGAAAATATGCATACATAAAATTATAGTTTGTCCATGAAATTAATGAAATGCCTATATTTAAAATTAGTGGATAAATTAATTTTCACTATTGCTAGAACTTAAGAATTTACCCAAAGGTGAATCAATTATTCTATGAATAGTGAATATGATGAGGTAAATTAATATTCTTAGTCACATAAATATTGTCTGTCCAAAGATGGCATATATATTTGGTTAAAAATATTTAATTACCTATTAAAGACTAAATAGCATTTAAATTATGATAGTGTGTCGTAGTATTTACTCAAAAGAGAATTGCGATATGCTTTAACTGTTTTGTTGAATCCACCATATTGATTTGTGAGCATGTATTATATATTTTGCAGCTATTCCTTTTCATTCGCTTGCTTCGTCTGTTACTGTGTTCAACAGATTGAACTTCTCTGGATAGAGTGAACAAGTCCAGTTCCACTTAAGTGTGATGGATCTTAACTTGGCTCTGTTGAAAAATAAGCTCGCTGCTATTACTGATTCGAGCAGTGCGGATGAGAAGTCTTTCCATAAAGCATGGGAACGCTCTAACAGGCTAAGCCCTATGTTTATGCGAATGAATATTACCAACAACATTAAGAATACTATTACACAAACAGAAAGTGCCAGGGAATACCTAAAGTTTGTGGAAGAACGTCTTTGTTTTGCAGATAAGTCTCCCGCTGGTACACTAATGACTGAACTCACGACCATGAAGTTTGATAGGTCGAGTAGTATGTAAAACCATTGTAACGATCTGGTCGATCATTTCATGAGTTATCATTCCGTTTCTCCCATTTTTGTTTCTTATTTTCTTGTTCAGCTGTATTATGTGATATCAGGTTAGTTGGTTCGGGTTCGGAGAGGTTTTGGAAAGGAATGAGATACTTAGTCTCTTTTGGGTAAGCTTAGGTTGGAAAAGTCAACCGGATGTTGACTTATGTAAAAAAGGGCTTGAATGTGAATTCTGATGGTTCAGGTAGCTTCGGGAGGTGATTTGGGACTTAGGAGCGTGATCGGAATGTGTTTTGGAGGCCCGGAGTAGATTTAGGCTTGAATTGGCAAAATTGGACTTTTGGCATTTTCCGGTTGATAGGTGAGATTTTGATATAAGGATAGGAATGGAATTCTAGAAGTTGGAGTAGATCTGTTTTGTTATTTGTGACGTGTGTGTAAAATTTTAGGTCATTCAGACGAGGTTTGATAGACTTTTTGATCGAAAGCGGAATTTGGAAGTTTTTGGAATTCTTAGGCTTGAATCCGATGTCAATTTGGTGTTTTGATGTTATTTTAAGCATTTCGAAGGTTGGAACAAGTTTGAATGAGGTTATGGGATATGATGGCATATTTGGTTGAGGTCTATAGGGCCTTGGGTGAGTTTCGGGTGGTTGAACGGATTAAATTCATGTTGGAAAAGTTGCAGAAAATCTGTTGTTGGTGTTGCAGACATTTGGCCTTCGCGTTCGCGAAGGGTTAGGGTGTGAGGCAGGAAGTTTGGCCTTCACGTTCGTGATGGGTGTCCCACATTCGAAAAGGGTTAGGTGCAGTGTTCATCACGAATGCGATGAGTTTCCCGCGTTCCCGTAGAGTAAATGGGAGCAGTTGGGTCCAGGTTCATTGTGCTTCGCGTTCGTGAGCTAGGTGTCGCGTTCGCGATGGGTTGAGGAGCTGAAGCTTCGCGTTTGTGTTCAGGATGTCACGTTTGTGATGAAGGATTTAAGTGGTCAACGGATTTCGTGCTTCGTGAACACGAGGCGTTGACCGCGTTCGCGAAGAATGAAAGGGTCACCTGGGCAGAATGTTTAAATAGCCATTGTCCGCGATTTTGGGTCCAACTTTCACCATTTTTGAGCGATTTTGGAGCTTTTGAGAAGAATTGAAGAGGAAATAAAAGGGAAACACTTGAAGGTAAGATTTATGGACTTAATACTCGATCCTATTGTGATTTGTACCAAATTAAACATGTAATTTGTGGAATCTAAAGCCTAAAATTGGAGAGTTAGGGCTTGGAATTGGAGACTTTGATTTAAGGATTTTAGGGGTCATTTGTGGTCGGATTTTGATGTATTTGATATGTATAAACTCGTTAGAGTTTAAGGATTCTAGTTTTGTGATTTTTGTCGGAATCCGAGACGTGGGCCCGGGGATCGGGTTTGGCCAATTTCGGGATTTGGATGTAAATTGGTTATTTTCGAGTGGGCTTTGTTGCCTTAGCATATTTTGATGGTATAAATCTGTTTTTGGTTAGATTTGGAGCATCCGGAGGCCGATTCGAGAGGCAAAGGCATCGCAGGATAGAGTTTGGACCGGATAGAGGTAAGTAATGATTGTAAATGTTGTCCTAAGGGTATGAAACCCCGGATTTCACATTGTTGTGCTACTTTGAGGTGACGCACACGCTAGATGACAAGTGTGGGGTTGTGCACCGTTGGGGATTGTGATTTAGTCCGTCCCGTATGACTGTTAAACCGCGTATTTGATTGAAAATTGTTTGCTATCATTGTGTTTTGGAAAGTATTATCATGTTTTGTGCTGAATGCCATATTTAGGCCTCATGCCAACTGTTTTGGACCCTTGGGGGATTTTAATACTATTCCTCACTATTTTGACTTCATATTTGTACTCAGTCATGTTGTATTCTACTGTTTTCATAACTCAGCCATATTTACTCAATTTTGACATTTTAAATGATATTTTGGGCTGAGTGTCATGTTTTACTATTGCCTGAGTGGCTTGAGAGAATTATGACTGAGTGAGGCCGAGGGCATGTGTTGTGAGGATATTATGGGATCGGGCTGCGCGCCGCAGTAGTGTTGTACTGATTCATGATTATGAGGCCGAGGGCATGATTTGTTACGCCACAAGGTGGCTTGTTATGAGGCTGAAGGCCAGTTTGATTATGCCATGAGATGGTTTGATATAGCGCTTGGGCTATAGGAGCCCCTCCGGAGTCTGTACACCCCCAGTGAGCGCGGGTACCCAGTGTGAGATGTGATATTGCCCGAGGGACTGATACGAGCGATTGTGAGGTAGCCCGAGGGGCTGGTTCTATTGGTATTTTGCCTAAAGGGCGGTTATGGTACTTGTTTTGCTCGAGGGGCTAATTTATGTTACTACCCTTTTTCCTCCCTATTTTTCATCACTCATTTGAACTACTAAAAGATGTTTTAAAAAGGTTTTTTTTACTGAGCTGAGATGTTTTCACGAGTTCTACTATTTTACTGCATTGTTCTGGATTTATACTATTTTGTTGTAGCATTATGTTGTGTTTTATGTGTTTTCTTAATGCTCAGTTACCTTTACTTTTATTACTTATAGAGTTGGCGTACTCACACTACTCCTTGTACCCTATGTGCAGATCTAGGAGTCTCGGTCACACTAGCGAGTGCTGATTTGCCTTCCAGCAGGCTTGTTCGGAGTTGACTAGATAGCTGCTCGGCGTTCGCAGCCTAGTGCTTCTCCTTCCTATCTTTATTTCGCTTTGTACTAGCTTTGTATCAGATGATATTGTCTTTTCACATACCTAAACGAATTGTAGATTCTCATGACTGGTGACACCCCAATGTCGGGCAATGTTTGTTTCCGCACTGTTCTATTCTACTCTATATTTTTGGGATTTTTAGATTATTAATGACTTTTCAATGGCTTATTACCCTTGTTTTGGTTGGTTTGGGGTTTGCGTCGGCTGGCCTAGTTTCACGATAAGTGCCATCACGACCGGGTCCATTTTAGGGTCGTGACAAGTTGGTATCAGAGCCTAGGTTACATAGGTCTCACGAGTCATGAGCAGGTTTAGTAGACTCTCGCAGATCAGTATGGAGACATCTGCATTTTTCCTCGGGAGGCTGCAGAGCCTTTAGGAAAAATTCATATTCTTGAATTCTTGTCGTGCGAGTCCGTTGATCCGAGTACTAAACTTCTATTATTTTATTCTCTCATAGATGGTGCGGACATGTGCTACCAGTCAGGATGGAAGACCACCAGTACCACCAGCTGAGGCCACTAGAGGCCGAGGATGCAGTCGAGGCCATGGTAGGGGCAGGGGTATAGCCCGCACAATAGCTAGGACAACACATGCCGATCTAACAGCCACCCCAATTCATGATCAAGTCTCAGTTGTGGACGCTCCAGCAGCACCAACTCAAGCACCAGCATTGCCCATTATGATTCCAAGCCTTCAGGAGGCCCTGACCCAGATTCTATCAGTATGCACTGGCCTAGCTCAGGCGGTCTCAGTTACTACAATCGCAGCTACTTCTCAGGCCGGGGGAGGCACTCAGACTCCCGCCGCTCGCATGACTGAGCAGGTCGTGCAGGGACTTCAGACACCGGGGGTTCCTCCAGCCTAGCCAGTTATAGCTGCTCAGGACTATGTAGCTCATGTTATGCTAGAGGATGAGAAGCGCAAGTTGGAGAGGTTTGTCAAACTTTAGCCTCCGACTTTCAGTGGTATAGAGGGCAAGGATGCCCAGGGTTTCTTGGACAAGTGTCAGAGGATTCTTCGTACAGCGGGTATTCTAGAGACTAGCGTGGTCGCATTTACTACTTTACAGTTTTCTGGAGCTGCCTTCACTTGGTGGGAGGCTTATGAGAGGCGTAGGCTTGTTGGTGTAGCACCCCTTACCTAGCACCACTTCTCCGTTCTCTTTTTGGAGAAGCATGTGCCATAGTTTCGCAGAGAGGAGCTGCGTAGGCAGTTCGAGCAGTTGCGTCAGGGAGATATGATTGTGACGCAGTATCAGATGAGGTTCATAGAGTTAGCTCGTCATGCTGTTTGGTTGGTTCCTACGGATAGAGAGAGGATCAGGAGGTTCGTTAATGGCCTCACATATCAGCTTCAGATTCTCATGACTAGGGAGAGGGTATCTAGTAGGGGTGTGCATAGGCCGGGTTGGTTCGGATTTTACAATTATAAAACCAAACCAATTGTGTTGGGTTATTAAATCTAAAGACCAAACCAAACCAATAAAACTCGGATTTTTCAATCTCGGATTTTCGGGTTATTCGGGGTTTTTTCCGGTAAAATCTTCGTAGAACAAAACATATAATGTATGCTCAAAATATTTCTTTAATCCTAGTAAGATACAACTATATAAAGTATTTTTCAAGAAAATAATACAAAATATGAGATGTGTCAAGGCATTACCCTAAAATATTCAACAATAAAGACAATAAAATTATGTAATATAAATATTGCTAATTAAAAAATCATAATAAAAATAAATATAATCTAAAAGTACTAAGTCATGCTAAAATAAATAGACTAAGAAGGGATATTAATTACATGAATAAATGCTAGCTAAAGAAAAATAAAAATAGGTTATGCATTTTTATCTAAATTATTGCAAACAAAAAATAAATATTCAATAAATTATCGTTCATAATATTGAATTGAATGTCTTTTGTTAGCATTAGTATTTTTGATTTTGGTTTGGACTTTTATTAGCATTATTTAATTTACTAATATTAATGGCTATAAAACTTATTGGAGCATTCAAAAGTTCTAAGTCCAACCTTGAAATAATACCTTAAAAGATAAAATTATGAAATTTTTTAAGAAATATTTATAAATTACATCACAATAAGTATATTTATATATTAAATATATCTAAAATTTCTATATATGTAATGTAGGGTTGGTTTGGTTTCGGTGTGACTTTCTTTAGTTAAAACCAAACTAAACCAACTATGGTCGGGTTTTTTTTCCCAACACCAAACCAAATCAAACTAAACTATAGTCGGGTTTTTTTTCTTGACTCGAATTATCGGGTTGGTGCGGTTTGTCGGTTTTCTTTGTACACCCCTAGTGTCTGATGATACTTTTGAGGAGGTTGTTGACATTGCTTGCGAGATTGAGTCAGTTCGTCACCAGGAGCGAGATGAGAGGGAGGCCAAGAGGCCTCAGGGATCTAGTAGTTTTGGTGGTGCTCCTTTGAGGGGTCAATTTCAGCACAACAGAGGCCGTCCATTCAGACATGCTCAGTCAGCTTGCCTAGGTTATCGTGGGGCATCATCGGGTCATGATTCTCACAGTTCTAATCAGGGCCATTCCTCACTCAGTGCCCTTCCAGCCGAGAGTTCATCCTGTGCTCCATCAGTCCAGGGCTCTTTTATGCCAGGTGCATCTGCTAGTCATTCCGGTGGTAGGGGTTCCCTTCAGTCCCCATTTCCAGCACCAGTGAGTTGCTATGAGTGTGGAGAGTTGGGTCACATATGGAGGCAATGTCCTAGTCGTATTGGGGGTTCGTCTCAGTAGAGGAGTCAGCCATCGGCTTCAGCGCCAGTTACTTCACCACCACCACCCACCCAGCTAGGGGTGGAGGTGAGTCAGCTAGGGGTCGCCCCAGAGGGGGAGGTCGATCAGGTGGTGGTCAGGCCCGTTTCTATGCACTCCTAGCTAGACCCGATGTTATTCCTTAAGATGCTATGATCACAGGTATTGTCTCAGTCTGACAAAGATGCCTCTGTGTTATTTGATCCCGGTTCCACTTTTTCATATGTGTCATTATATTTTGCTTGTTATTTGGATACGCCCCGTGAGTCTCTTGTTTCATCTATTCGTGTATCTACTCCGGTGGGCGATACTATTGTTGTAGACCATGTGTACCGGTCATGTGTGGTGACTATTGGGGGTCTGGAGACCCGAGTGGACCTGTTATTACTTTGTATGGTGGACTTTGATGTGATATTGGGCATGTATTGGCTATCTTCGTGTCGTGCTATTTTGGATTGTCATGCTAAGACAATAACGTTGGCTATGCCGGGTGTGCCACAGATTGAGTGGCGAGGTTTGACTGATTTTGTCCCTAGTAGGGTGATTTCTTTCTTGAAGGCCCAACAGATGGTTGGGAAGGGTTGTCTTTCATACTTATCCTTTATGAGGGATGTCGGTGCAGAGACTCCTAGTATTGATTCTGTTCCTATTGTGAGGGATTTTCCCGATGTGTTTCCTGCAAACCTTCCGGGCATGCCACCAGATATGGATATTGATTTTGGTATTGATCTGGTGCCGGACATTCAGCCCATTTCTATTCCACCATATCATATGGCACCCGTGGAGTTGAAGGAGCAGCTTCAGGAACTCCTTGATAAGGGGTTTATTCGGCCTAGTGCGTCGCCTTGGGGTGCGCCTATTCTATTTGTGAAGAAGAAGGATGGCACGATGAGGATGTTCACTGATTACAGGCAATTGAACAAAGTAACAATCAAGAACAAGTATCTTTTGCCTCGTATCGATGATTTGTTTGACCAGCTTCAGGGAGCGAGAGTGTTCTCCAAGATTGATCTTCGTTCAGGGTATCACCAACTAAAGATCAGGGACTTGGATATTCTTAAGACAATTTTCAGGACCCGATATGGTCATTATGAGTTCTTGGTAATGTCTTTTGGGCTGACCAATGCCCCAGCAACGTTCATGCATTTGATGAACAACGTGTTTCAGCCTTATCTCGACTCATTCATGATTTTATTCATTGATGATATTCTAGGTATACTAGCGTAGTCAGGAGGAGCACACAGAGCATTTGAGAGTTATATTGCATAGATTGAGGGAGGAGAAACTTTATGCAAAGTTCTCAAAGTGTGAGTTTTGGCTCAGTTTAGTGGCATTCTTTGGGCACGTAGTGTCCAGTGAGGGTATTTAGGTTGATCCGAAGAAGATAGAAGTTTCAGAGTTGGCCCAGACCTTCCTCAGCCACAGAGATTCACAGCTTTCTTGGTCTAGTGGGTTATTACCGTCGGTTTGTGCAGGGATTTTGATCTATAGTATCTCCCTTGACCAAGTTGACTCAAAAGGGTTCTACATTCAGGGTGGTCGGATGAGTGTGAGGAGAGCTTTCAAAAGCTCAAGACTGCCTTGACCACAGCTCCAGTGTTAGTTTTACCATCAGCTTCAGGTTCATATACAGTATATTGTGATGCTTCGAGAGTTGGTATTGGGTGTGTGTTGATGCATGAGGGTAGAGTTATTGCTTATGCTTCTCATGAAGCCACATGAGAAGAACTACCTTGTTCATGATTTGGAGTTGGTTGTCATTGTTCACGCGTTGAGTTGGTGGCTGTATTATCCAGGATCAAAACTGAAGCCGAGATGCTTATATCTTTGCATGGAGAGGATGCTATTGCGACAAGTGCTCAAGCCGAAGGGGCGCCCGAGGGGGCCGAGCCGAGATTGACTCGGGCAGTGGAGCGTTCTCGATTAGGATCTCGGGGGAAGACTTTTAGGGACATGCATGCAGTAGATATCATTTTGCCTACGGGGTTCTAGATGGTGGAGACCCTAGAGAAGAGATATGTTGCCTTGATTGCTTTCGGAGGTGCGCCCAGAAGTGGCTTAGGATGTGATAAAAATGAAGGCGAAGCCCCCGGAGGAAAAGAGGCCATCGAAGAGGGGCCACTGAAGGACCCGTAGTTGTCGGGGTGCAACCTTTGGTGGAGACATCAAAGATGTAGGTTCAATGGTAGATTAGGATTCTGTCCGGTTCCCTCTTTGTAAGGGTGTTTTCAAGACTTGTAAACATCCCCCTAAGGTTATAAGAAGGCTTTTTATTTCCTATTCCTTCCTTCCTTTTTGTTTTTCGGAAGTATTATGTGATGTACTTTGACTTTCGACCCAAGGTCCCGAACTTCGGGTTAGATCCTCGGGCTTCGCTATCATCGAGTGACTTGGCTTTTATGTATCCGGCCGACACGACCTTGGATCTTAGCACTGGTGATAGTGACTCATACGCATTGGGTCGGTTCCTCCTTTTAGAGTAAGCTGGCATTTGAGCTCTTATGCTTTTGCTTTCAAGCATTTTTATTAGATTGAGCTTAGTCTCCGAGTCAGATCTCCACTCGAGTTCATCTGACCCTCAAGTTTTTAGAATTTTGAGCTGTCCCTTAGGCTCTTACCCGTTGGGTTGGAGCGACCTTATATGTGGGCTGGCGACTATGTCTCTTACGCCTTGGGTCGAAGCGACCTTTTATGCGGGCTGGCGACAATGGCTCTTAAGCCTTGGGGCTGAGCGACCTTTTATATGGGTGGCCCTGGGGCTTATTAGGCTGGCGACAACGGCTCTTACACTATGCTCTTAGGCATATTTAGTTAACTATTTTGGATTCAGTCTCCGAGTCGGGTTTCGACTAGAGCTCAATCGACCCTCAAGTTCTGTGTGGGCTGGCGACAATGGCTCTTACGCCTTGGGTCAAAGCGACCTTTTATGTGTGTGGTCCTGAGGCTGGCGACAATGGCTCTTACGCTTTGGGTCGAAGCAACCTTTTATGTGGGCTTTATTTTTCCCTCGATAAGGATTTTTAAAATAGTGTTTGACTGTATCTTCGACGACTTAATAAAAATCCTCGATTGTGAGTTGTTATATGGCGATGATCGAGCACCTCAGAAGGTTTGGCTCGAAGGTTGAGTATCTCGAAGCCGATGTTTAGGAGCTGACATGGTCGAAGCTCTTTTGCCTGTATCGAGGATAGCCTGTTTAACCGGTTCTTTTCGAAGTAGATTCGAAGTAATTGAAGGCCTGTGATTTTGTAGCGACAGTCGGAAATCCTCGAGTCGCGTTAGTTTGGCTGATACAACCTTGTGACCAGAGTCATTTGTGTTTGGTCGGAGCCTTTAAGTCCCGGGTGAAGTAATTTCGACATCTATATCGAGGGTATGCCTTTTTAGGGGTCTTACAAGTTCGAAATATTGCCGAAATTTTGAGATTGGGTTGATGCCTTTAGTAAGGTCTTACAAGTTTCTCATGCCTTTGAGGTCTTATAGTTTTGGATACTTGGTACTAGTATGATTCATGCCTTGCTATAGGTCTTACAGATATTGTTATTGCCTTATATAGGTCTTACAAGACCGAGGCTACCTGCGTGTGGTCTTACGACCTCGGGTTTTGATAAGTCGATGGAGATGGCGCTTGACGGCTTCCCCGAGTTGTTGAGGGTTTCTTGACTCGGGAGCCATTACTTGCGAACTTGGTATTTGCCTCATTGAGGGCTTACGATTTTGGCGATTCCGACCCTGAGGTCATGCGATTTTTTTGAGATTTGGTGTCAGTCTCCAATTTTTCGGGACACCTTCAGTTTTGGAGACGTTTTATGATCTTGATGTTGCCTCGTTGAGGGATTATGAGTTTGGAGTTTCGACCCGGGGGTCGTTCAGGTGTCGAATTTTTGACGCTAGTCTCCGGGTGTTCGGGACATTTTTAATAGAGGAGTCCTCTTTGCTAAAATGTCGAGTTTCCTTTGAAGCGTGAAATGCTTTGATAAAACGTTTTCTTCGATTTCTTGGTACAAGTATACATATTTTCGCCGTTGAAAGCTTGGTTGCTCTATATGGGCACAGTTTATTCGACCATTTTGCCCGGTACATTACTTTTCTTATCGAGGTCCCATTTGGGGTGTCTTGGCTTTCTCGAGCAGGCAACTTTCCGGGAGGGATGCTCCCCAGTATTTGAGGTGGATTGCAAAAAGGAACCTCGAATACTTGTTGACTCTTCCTTAGGTAGCATGTGGATGTTGCCTCGTTAAAAACCTTGCCGGTAAAACCCTTCTAGGGACAAAATCTGGTCGAAGGAAAAGAGTGTAATGCGTGCTTGAGGATGTTCTCGGAATTTTCAATCGGATGCCCTAGCAATAATATTGTTTTAGCATTGATATGCTCTAGTTGCTTGGAAGTTGTTCGCCATCCATGGTACCGAGCTTGTAAGACCCTTTTCCGACTACTCCAAGGATGCAATACGGTCCTTCCCAATTTTTGCCTAGCTTTCCTTCATTAGGGTTTCGGGTGTTAAGGGTGACTTTCCTTAGAACCAAGTCCCCAACTCCGAAATGTCAGAGGTTTGTTCTCCTATTATAATATCTTGTGATCATTTTCTTTTGGGCGGCCATTTGGACCAGCAAGGCTTCTCGTTTTTCATCTAGTAGTTCGAGGGCCGTTGTCATGGCCTCATTGTTCGGGCTTTCAGTGGTGTGTTGGAATCTGGCGCTCAGCTCCCCGACCTCCACTTGTATCAAGGCCTCGGCACCGTACACTAGAGAGAAAGGTGTTTCCCCTGTGCTCGATCTTGAAGTTGTCCGGTATGCCCACAACACTTCGGGCAACATTTGTCTCCACTGTCCATTGGCGCTTTCTAGCTTCTTTTTCAAGTTTTGGATGATGGTTTTATTTGTGGACTCGGCCTGGCCGTTTGCACACGGGTGGTAGGGCATCGATAGGATTCTCTTGACTTTGTGATCTTCAAGGAATTGTGTTACCTTGCTCCCGATGAACTGCCTCCCGTTATCGCACGTTATCTCGGAAGGAATGTCGAATCGGCACATGATGTGGTCCCAAAATGAAGTTAATGACTTCCTTTTCTCTTACCTTCTCGAAGGCCTGCGCTTCCACCCATTTTGAGAAATAGTCAGTCATAAATAAAATGAATTTAGCTTTACCTGGTGCCGTCGGCAGGGGCCCGACGATGTCCATCCCCCATTTCATGAATGGCCATGGCGATAGGACCGAATGTAGTTTTCACCGGGTTGGTGAATCATAGGGACAAATCTCTGGAATTTGTCTCACTTTCGGACGAACTCCTTAGTATCTTTTTCCATGTTGTCCTAGTAGTAACCTGCCGTGATTATTTTTCGGACCAAGGAGTCGGCGTCGGAGTGATTTCCGCAAGTACCCTCGTGAATTTATCGGAGTACGTAATCCGTATCCCCCAACCCTAAACATACTGCTAGGGGGCCATCAAAATTTCTTCTTTACAGAGTCTTGTTTTCATCAAGCGAGAACTGGGCTGCTTTGGTTCGCAAGGCCCTCGATTCCTTTGGATCTGCAGGCAATTTTCCGTTTTTCAGATAATCAATATATATATTTCTCCAGTCCCATGTTAGGCTGGTGGAATTAATATCCACGTGACCTTCCTCGATCATTAATTTAGATACCTGGATAACATCCCCGGGGAGTAGGTCATCTTCTTCAACAAACGATCCCAGGTTTGCGAGGGCATCGGCCTCACTATTCTGCTCTTGAGGTACATGGACTAAATTCCATTCTTTGAAGCGATGTAATGCGACATGGATCTTGTACAAATACCTCTTCATCTTTTCTTCTCGGACCTCGTAGCTCCTATTCACCTGGTTAACTACCAGGAGTGAATCGCATTTTGTTTCGATGATCTCAGCTCCAAGGCTTTTGGCCAGTTCTAAACCTGCAATCATAGCCTTGTACTTGGCTTCATTGTTAGTCAATTTTGCAGTTTTAATAGATTGTCTGATCACGCCGCATGTAGGTAGCTTTAGGACTATACCAAGTCTGGAACCTCTCACGTTTGTGGCGCCATTAGTGAATAGGGTCCATACCCCAAAAGACGTGCCTGATTTCAGTAAAAGTTCCTTTTCTAACTTGGGCACGAGGGAGGGCGAGAAATCGGCCATGAAGTTAGCCAGAATTTGGGACTTGATGGCCATTCGGGGTTGATACTCGATATCATACCCCCCGAGTTTGATGGCCCATTTGCCAATTGACCCGATAGTTCGAGTTTGTGCAATATGCTCCGGAAGGGGTATGTTGTTAGAACGCAATATGGTGGCATTGAAAATAGGGTTCAATTTTTGCAATGCGCTTATTAACGTGAGAGCCAATTTTTCGAGGTGTGTGTACCTAGTTTCGGCATCCCCTAGGGTCTGGCGGGTCTGGCTTACATAATAAATAAGGAATTGCGTACCTTGCTCTTCTCGAACTAGCACGCCGCTTACCGCTATCTCGGATATGGCCAAGTATATGTATAATGTTTCATCCTCCTTTGGCGTGTGGAGTAGAGGTAGGCTAGTCAGATATCGCTTCAACTCTTCTAAGGCGTGCTGGCATTCTGGAGTCCATTCAAAGTTGTTCTTTCTTTTGAGTAAAGAGAAAAAATTATGGCTCCTGTCGGATGACCTGGATATGAATCTGTCTAGAGCAGTTATTCGACTTGTTAGCCGTTGCACGACTTTTACATTGTTTACCACTGTGATTTCTTCGATGGCCTTGATTTTATCGGGGTTAATCTCGATCCCCCTGTTTGATACCATGAAGCCTTAGAACTTGCCCAAACCCACTCCGAATGCACATTTCTCGGGGTTGAGCTTCATGTTGTAATTTCTGAGGATGTCGAATGTTTCCTGCAAATGAGTTAAATGGTCCTCTACGCGTAGGGAGTTAACTAGCATGTCATCAATATAAACTTCTATGGATTTGCCTATTTGACTCTTAAATATTTTATTAACTAGACGTTGGTATGTAGCCCCTGGTTTTTTAGTCCGAAAGGCATTACATTGTAACAGTAAGTACCATACTTTGTGATGAACGAGGTCTTCTCCCTGTCTTCGGGGTTCATCTGAATTTGATTGTACCCCAAATAGGCATCAAGAAAGGTGAGGGTCTCGTGGCCAGCCATAGCATCGATCAGACGATTGATGTTAGGCAATGGGAACGAATCCTTAGGGCATGCCTTATTTAAGTATTTATAGTCTACGCACATTCTCAGCTTATTTCCCTTTTTGGGTACCACTACTACATTGACTAGCCATTCGGGGTACTTTATCTCTCTAATGGACCCTAATTTAAGGAGTTTTGTTATCTCATCCTTGATGAATGCATGTTTTATCTCGGACTGGGGTCTTTTTTTCTACTTTACCGGCTTAAACCTAGGGTTGACACTCAGTCAGTGGGAAGTTATTTTCGGTGGGATACCTGTCATATCTAAGTGGGACCATGCGAAACAGTCGATATTATCGATAAGATATTGAATGAATTTTTTCCTGAGTTTGGGGGTTAATCCCGTTCCCAGGTATATCTTAAGATCAGGGAGGTGTTCGACTAAAACAGCTTGCTCCAGATCTTCGATCGTCGATTTTGTTGCATCCCACTCTTCGGGGGCAATGAAAGTTCGAGGAGCGAGGAAATATTTTTCGTCCTCCTCGGGGGTCTGTATGCTCCCAGACACATCCGAGGTCGGGAGTACGAGGGTCGCCTCCTCCTGGTAAACCGCGAACATTTCCTTTGTTGCATGTTGTTCTCCATATATGGTCGTTATGCCATCCTTTGTCGGAAATTTAATTATCTGGTGCAGGGTTGACGGTATGACCATCATGCTGTGTATCCACGGCCTGCCAAGCAATGCATTATACCTTATATCGCCATCGATGACCTAAAACTTTATGTTCTGAACTATGCCGGACGTGTCGACTGGGAGGGTGATTTCACCTTTTGTTACTTTGCCGGTCATGTTGAAGTCGTGGAGGACCCGGGAGGCGGGTATGATCTTGTCGAGCAACCCAAGTTGTTCTACTACCCCTGACCTGATTACGTTGGCCGAGCTGCCTAGATCCACAAGCACACGTTTAACTCGAACGTTGATTAAAAGAAATGAGATTACCAACGCATCATTGTGTGGTTCTGTAAAGGTCTCGATATCCTCTTCGCTGAATGCCAGGGTGTCTTCGGCCATGCGGTTTCAGATCGGCCCTTCTATTGTGGCGGATATTTTTGTCCGTTTGATCATGGGCCCTTGGGAAATGTCGATCCTCCAATAATCATATGAATGACATGCCGAGGGATCTCTTTTTGTGCCTAGGTTGGAACAACCGCACCATTCCCTCCTTGGTTCTCCAAGTAGTTGTTTTCATCTCTATTTACTGAGTTAGGCATTTCGACCTGAAATTTGAAGATCTTGGACAAGAACAGGTGTGAAAGATAACTTGTGTTACATGACGAAACCAGCAAGAAAATAATCACTATTATTTTTAGCCCCACGGTGGCCGCCAAACTATTTATAGTGAAAATGGTAATAACAATTAATTTGATTATGGGACTCTAAAAATACGTGATCTATTTTTATGTTGGTTGTTAAGCAGTTGATGCTGTGTATATGAGACTTAGAAACAAAATGATAATTAAGGATAAGGTGATAATCGAACCAATAGGCTAGTTATCGGGGCCTCGAGCTTGTCGATTCGGGGCCTCGAGGTCGATTTCGGAGCTCAACAGGAAGCTATCGAGGGTGGTCGAAGTATGGCTAACAGTTATGACAGAATCAATAAAGTCTCATTATGGCCAATGATAAGCAATAAATGAAGAATAATAATAAAGACAATAAATGAAAGCAATAATATCAAGAGAATATGTTAGAGAGCAAATAGAATGTTCTTGTATATTTCGTGTAGAGCAACTGAAGCAACAGAGATTTACAAAATGATAAGGGTCCCCTTTATATAGGAGGGGAATCCCAACATAGTACAAAATACATTTATTACAAAGAAAAGGGGATGGGACAGCTAGCTGATGTCATGATGCGGACTCAGACTAGCTTGACAGACTTTACTCACCTCTGGCGGCACCTCTGGGAACTCACCTCTTTTCCAATATAGCAGTTGATCTACATTTCCCCGAGGTCAAGCCTCGACAGCCCTCGAAGGCGAAACTCGACCCTAGTCTCGAGCCTTGGGAAGTATGTTCGTGGGGATCATAATGACGAGGAAATTGGTCCCTTTGATTTCACCGTGCAATATTCCAATTCAAAAAGGGGACAAATTTAGTCTCATGCAATGCCCTAAGAATGATGTAGAATGAAAGAAATGGAATCAATCCTTACTCTTCAATAGTTGGTAGTCTGATGTATGCTCAGACCTGCACAAGACCGGATATTAGTTTTGTGGTCGGAATGCTAGGAAGATATTAGAATAACCCAGGAATTGATCACTGGAAAGCTGCAAAGAAAGTTTTGAGGTACCTGAAAGGAACGAAGGATTACATGCTCATGTATAGGAGATCCAAGCATCTGGAAGTTGTTGGATACTCGGATTCAGATTTCGCTGGATGTATTGACACTAGAAAATCTACGTTTGGTTATTTGTTCCAATTAGCTGAAGGAGCAATATCGTGGAAGAGTGCCAAACCGTCTATCATTGCTACATCCACGATGGAAGGAGAATTTGTGGCATGTTTTGAAGCCACAGTTCATGCATTATGGCTGCGAAACTTTATTTCAGGACTTGGGGTTGTCGACACCATTACCAAGCCACTGAAAATTTACTGTGATAATTCTGCAACAGTATTCTTCTCCAAGAATGATAAGTACTCCAAAAGTGCCAAACATATGAAATTAAAGTACTTTACCGTCAAGTAGAAAGTTCAGGAACAAAGAGTGCCACTTTAGCATATTAGAACAGATCTCATGATTGCCGATCCGTTAACGAAAAGTTTACAACCAAAGATATTTAAAAAACATGTACATAGAATAGGTCTTGGCTGTATTTATGACTGATGTATTTATGATGTTTTGACACTCTGAGCTCATTTACGTGTTTCTGATATACATTAATGATTTCATGTTTCTCATAATGGTGTACACATTATTGTTTTGAGATATTATAGGATAAGTCTCAATGAGACATTGTGGACCATAATATTTTATAGTTTATGAACCTAATATGATAAATTACTAATGTTGTAGTATATGGAAGGAAGTATGTAGACAAATTATATATATAACCTCCATAACTCACATTAAATAGTTTATCGTACTAATGTTCCTATATTAAATATTAATAATATGTGATTATTGGTCCAAGTGGGAGAATGTAAGTTATTTTTTGGGAAATTTTCGTTCCTATACCATATAGAAAATTATATTACCAAATATGTTCATAGTTTGCATATTACCCTTCATGCTAATAATATTCCTACAAAATATAGACAATGCATTAAATAAGGAATCATTATAGCTGTAGGATTCCTTATTTAGGCGCGCTAAAATTGGGGAATTAAATATTCTCCAAGATCTTCCACAACGCAGATCACACACATTCCATAATTATCAAAGGCTTCACTCTGATCTTCCACGACGCAGATCAAGATTTTCCATACTCTGTTTTTGCGATACACTCTGTTTCCAAAATTCTCTCTACATCTCTCTCTATCTCTTAATCCCAAATTTCAGTAATACAAAGCAAAGGAAAAGAGAGCAGCAATTCCACCATTGACAGCCATTAAAAAGCTTGAAAGCTTTGAATTCAAATTTGGGTTTTCAAAAATCATTATTTGTTTGGATTGGATGTTGTTGAAAATAATTGGGAATATGGTTTGGAGTTATATCTCAATTTTGAGGGGTTTTAGTGAAGATTAGACTTGGTTTTGACTGAATTTCAGATTGAAACTCGAAGAAGAAGAAGAAGAAGAAGAAGAAGAAGAAGAAGAAGAAGAAGAAGAAGAAGAAGAAGAAGAAGAAGAAGAAGACATGACACACATTATATTGCAGAAATTGTAGAAAAATTGTAGACTATTATTTATTTATTTTTCTTTTATTCATTTACCTATTGTATAAAAGTTGAACAACATTATATAAATATTGTATTTAAGTGGATGATTTAGTACTGTTTTGGACAAAAATATGTATAAAAAATGTGAAATATACATTTCAGGAGAAGCATGTCGAGTACAAATATGTACTCAGTTTGTAGATATTTTGTAGATAAATTGCAGATTATTTGTATTCTGATTGTAGATACTTTATTTTCTGTTTTCACAAATAAAAAATGACTAAAACTTCTACAAATCTTCTGAAAAAACGCTATTATGTAAAAAATTCCAATTATGCTACAATTGAATGGGAATTGAGATATTAAAATTCAATGTACCCAGTTTGTAGATATTTTGTAGATAAATTATAGATTATTTGTATTCTGATTGTAGATACTTTGTTTTCTGTTTTCATAAATCAAAAACGACTAAAAAATCTACAAATCTTCTGCAAAAAACGCAATTATGTCAAAAATTCCAATTATGCTACAATTGAATGGGAATTGAGATATTAAAATTCAATGTACCCAGTTTGTAGATATTTTGTCGATAAATTGTAGATTATTTGTATTCTGATTGTAGATGCTTTGTTTTCTGTTTTCACAAATCAAAAACGATTAAAACTTCTACAAATCTTCTGCAAAAAACGCAATTATGTCGAAAATACCGATTATGCTACAATTCTGTGATTCTCCTATATGCTCTTATTACTCCTTACGAAACTGCTATGCTAAATATGAAATCCAAAAAAATATGATGAAGGGATAGATCTTCCTAAGAAATTTTGTAGATAATTTGTAGAAACATTGAAATTCTGTATTTTCATATTAATTTTTCAAATGATATGTAGTTTTGTTGTAGATTAAATGTAGAAAACAAGCCATTGTGAGTCTTATTTGACTCATTCCTCACATTCAACCTATTCTACAAATTCACGCCTCTTTAAATACAATACAACCATACTTTCTTGAATTTAAAGGTATAGCAATATATATAACTTAAAAAACATCTTCTCCTCTGCACAAGTTAGCTCCAAAACAGACGAAGTGGAATAACAAGCTCCCATCAAAACTTTTAACACAAAAACACAAAGCTCAAAAATAAATAAACAACAGTCTATAATTTTTCTACAATTTTTCTATAATTTTTCTATAATTTATCTACAATTTCTGCAATATAATGTATGTCATGTCGTCGTCGTCGTCTTCTTCTTCTTCTTCTTCTTCTTCTTCTTCTTCTTCTTCTTCTTCTTCTTCTTCTTCTTCGAGTTTCAATCTGAAATTCAGCCAAAACCAAGTCTAATCTTCACCAAAACCCCTCAAAATTGAGATATAAACTCCAAACCATATTCCCAATTATTTACAACAACACTCAACCCAAACAAATAATGATTTTTGAAAACCCAAATTAGAATTCAAAGCTTCAAAGCTTTTTAATGGCTGTCAATGGTGGAATTGCTGCTCTCTTTTCCTTTTCTCTTATATTACTGAAATTTGGGATTGCGAGATAGAGAGAGACGTAGAGAGAATTCTCAATTCTTTGCAACAACATCCAATCCAAACAAACAATGTCTTTTGAAAACCCAAATTCAAATTCAAAGCCTTGGCTATGGAAGAAATAATGGGATTTTGATATAGAAATCATGGGTGTGGGAGGAAAACGTGGGTAAAGGTGTGGGAATTGGAGAGAGAAACGAGGGGGGAGTGGTATTAGAAGGAATATATGGTACCATTAAATTAGGAGTGTAATTAATACCCTTAAAAACCACTAATGGTATATAATTGGTAATTAGGTATACTAAATGTAATTATATCAAACTTTAAACATTGAGGGTAATATAGTTTCCTATATGGCATAGGAATGTAAAAATTCCTTATTTTTTCCTACGGTATGTGGCTCAATAGGTTTAAGGCCCAGAATTAATATTTAATTAATGAGGAAATCTCATCCGTCCGATCGGTTAATTGATGGACGTACTGGATTAAATGAGAACCTCTATAAATTGGTCCTCTCCCCACCCATTAGGGTTACCGTATTTTATTTTCTCTCTTCTATCATTAAAGTCGGCGGTAACGAAAGCTAGGGCAAGGGGCGAGAAACAATTTTGAATTAACGCTTCCGCTTCACGATGATGGCTTACGATTCAGGTATGTTTTCTGCAATGATATTGTATAAGATTATCATGTTCAAGATCCTGGAATGCAATTAAAGTTTATGTCTACAATCGGAGCTTCCCTATTTAACTTAACCTATTTGCTTTTAATATTTTTCTATGTTTTATAGGAAATTGATAACGTACACTATTTGAAGAAGTTGAGCTTCGATTCAAGAATTTTAAGACCAAATTGATGGACGCTCAATTCCATGTTCAATCTTTTCTATGTTTTCATGGGAAATTGATAACATACACTGTGTCTACGCTCAATGTACATGTTTTTCTTTTTCTGGTGTTCGATGGTATTTTTACAAGAAAAACATAAACATATTTTTATTCCATCTATTTAATTGTCCTGGCATTCTTCTTATGCAATATCAATTTAATTTCATACTTTTGAAATGTGCTAACTTTATAGTTCATATAATTCCATGTTGGAAGTAATTGGCGATGTTGTCTCTACTTCGTTATAAAAGTTTTCTCAGTTCCTTATGATCACGTTCACAGGTTCTTAATAAGAGAATATTCAAGAAAAATTATATCTAAGCTGAGCTGACATGCCCAACTAAGAGTTTTACATACAATCCATAAATTGAGAGCCTTCTTATTTCAAACTATAAACTGAAATTACAAGAAATATTTTACAAAAAAAATATCTCTCTTGCAATTTACTGAAGCAACTTGTATTAAACAAACAAAGCTTTTTACCTAATAATATCAAATGAAATGAATTAAAATACTGAAATTAATCACAACTACAAATTTTAAAAGAATAAATAAAAGAAGGTGTAGAAATGGGAACATAATAAATGGAAAAAATTAATAACGGATTTGGAGAGATTAAAAAAAGGTTAGTCAAAATGATAACATTAAAAATATTTAGATTTGATGAAGAGAAACTGTTAATTCCTATGAGTCTAAAACATTACTGTTCAACACGAAATGTTGTTTAACTAAAATATATTTTAGATTTTTAAGTGATCTCTATACCTTTATTTACATTAGTTTTAACATAAACCAGCCAACTAATTCGATAAAAAGAACATTCTTTAGATAGAGGTGGAGTTTCAAATAAATATTGCCTCTAAATTTGGTCTTCTTTCGTTGTTGGAACTAAACTGTAAAAGTTGTCCTTCAAATGGATAAATAAATTAGTCAAAAGTCATTACAGTCACTTTATTCACAAACAAATACTTAAGTTAAGAAATTGCAAAAAAAAAAAAAAAAAAAAAAAAGGGCCCGTCAGATAACAACATTTCAAAATACTAGTTTCTCGCCACGTGCATTGCACGTGTATGTTAAGTTAAATATTATACGCTTTTGTAAAATAATTTAATATAAATATTTAAAATAAAGCTTTGTTTAAATAGTTATATGTGATAGAATAAATACAAGTTTCTGATAATAATTAATGTGAATTATTATCGTGTATGGCAAGTTATGTAATCCACACTTTTGTAAAATAATACAATATAAATATTATTAAAAGCTTTGAGTAAATAATTATACGTGAAAGAATAAGTATAAGTTTCTGATAACGATTAATGTGAATCATCGTATAATGACATATTGTCGAGGTTAAAATAATTGGATATCATCTAATCCTACGAAAATAAATAAATAAAGTTTAATTATTTCTTCTCATGATCTCAAATAATATCCAAATGAAAGTTTTATTCATTCTCATGATTTACATATATGATTTTCCAAATAAAATTGTTTAATATCATCCCACAAGTTAAAGTAAACTTTAACATATATAAAATTTATTCATGTTACCATAATATATTATGTTATTAGTGGTTCTCACTATAGCAATGAAATAATAAAGTTAACTATAGCTTTTACTAATGTCATTCCTAATCACAACAAATATGCATTTAACGTTTATTACAAGAGTTGTCATTATCCAAACATTTATGAAAATAAGTTTCTCAATATTAGAAAAGGTAAAGGAAGATAAGTAAGTAGAGAAGAAATAGAACTTGATTTTTGTAACATTTTTTTGTTCACTTTGAATTTTAATTTTTTCTTGGCTGCACCATTTGTCACGTTGATTTGGGGACAAAGAGATCAAAAGCTTATTTTTGGTTGTTTCTCACAGTCAATTGTTGTTTTGCTGCTTGTGTTGTGACAGATTTAGAATAAAATATCCACGACTTTTCTGCTAAAATATTTTGCCCAATCGATAGAAAGTGTCTACCACTTTAGGACATTCTATTCTTTGTCTTCTACATTTTTGAATTTTTTTCACGGTACAATTTGTGAAGTTTGCCCTTACAATTTTCTGGCTGAAACGCTTGATCTTCTCTATAAATGCATCCCTATAATTCATATCCTATAATCCATATTCATCATGCAAGTGATGTAGACCATTAGTTAAATAATGATAACACCAAAACTTGGCTAATCAGCCAAGAGCAGTAACAAGTAACAGTAGGAAACCAAATTATAAATAGGAAATATTTATTTGTAATGTAACTATTTTGAAGGGTTACACCCCTTCAGATAAATTTGATGCTCTTATTATTAAATAGGGTTAGATTTTTTTTTTTTTGGTAAATAAGAATTTTATTACCAAGTAGCAATATTTATAACTCATCTAAACTATTAAAAAATTTGCCTAGCATATCACCTACTGGACATGAAGCCCCCAGTAAGATGATATCTAGCATTCACTTCTTCTATAACTCCATCAACTTCTACTATTGTGTTCTATTCTAACTAATTTTCGGATACCAGTTCAAAGTAGTCATCACCTTATCTAGATAAGGGAACCTTGATGCCCTTTATGTGCACTTCCTGGATAATATGATTGATTAAAGAAGTGGTTGTTCTTCTCTTTTTCTGAAAAATCACAAAATTCCTCTCCTGCCAACAATGATACACTGTTGCTGCTAGTGTCATTCTGCATATAGTTGCTCTTGCACTGTTTCCTTTAGTCACCTTCACCATCCATGTAATCTCTTCGTGTCAGTTGTGGTATGATCTTTGAATCCCTTGCCATCTTAGCAGACCATTCCATATCTTCCCTGTAATCTCACACTTGAAGAATATATGCTACATTGTCTCATTTTCCTTATTACACAGAGAGAATGTTTGATCTATATCTACCCCCATCTTGCTAGCCTATCTTTGGTAGCTAGCCGTTGTTGTATTGCTAGTCTCAATATGAATATCCACTTTGGCTGTCACTGGTTATTGCACACTAGTTTTCTCCATGTTACTTTTTGAAATACACCTTGTAATGATTTGTATAGTCCCCTGATTGAGCATTTCTCCATTCGCTGGACATCATCTTCATTCATTCCAGCCTTTGTAAAATACTCCTTAGTCTGAAATATCTTCTGCATTGCCCAGGAAGCATTCTTTGGTTCTATACTCCACACTGCATGGCATTTGACATAGTAAGTGTGTACACAATGCACCCATAGCTTCTCCTTCCTAGTACATATATTCCATAGCAATTTGCAAATAGTAGCTTCATTCCATAGTGCCACATCTATTAAGTTTAATCCCCCTGCAACCTTAGGTGAGCAATGTCTTTTCCAAGCTATCAAGGCCTTCTTAGTTGGTTCAGCATCTCCTGTCCACAACCTTCTACAGATGGTCTCTATGAACTGTATAACTTTCTTAGGAAGTATAAAGATCTATGCCCAAAATGTTTGTATAGCAAACAGTACACTCTTCACTAGGACTGCTCTACCTGCATATGAAAAATATTTTGTTGTCCAGTTCTGAATTCTGTGCAATATTTTCTCAATTAGTGGCTCGCATTATATAGCAGATAGTCTCTTAATACTCAATGAAACCCCTAGATATCTGAAAGGCAATTCTCCCTTTTTATAACCAAGAATCTCCATAATTTGTTGCTGAGTCGTCTGATTCACCCCTCCAAAATAGATGCAACTCTTATTTGGATTAGCAACCAGTCCTGAGGCTGCAGAGAATTTCTGGAAATGCTGATGCAGTATTGTAAGCACGTGATTTTTGCTTCACGAAAGTTACTCCAAAAAGAAAAAGAAAATCAAAAAATATATGTCTTGTCATTGAGTAATTTTTATTTAATTTAAAATTGTGTGTTAATTGTTATAGGTGTTAACCAATATTTGTGTAATTTTATTTAGGAGTTTTAGTTTAATTTTGTTAATTAAAAAAGGGAAAAGGTTGAAGGAAAATCACATTGGGCCCCGAAGTGAGGCCCAAAACCAGCACACGGATCCAGTCCAAATCAGGCCTGCCCAAGAACGGACCCAAACGATGCCGTATCAGCGTCCCTATTGGAGCCGTTGATCTGATTCAAACGAACGGTCCTGATCAGGCTGCTCATTTACCCTCAACGATGCCGTTTCAAGCAAGTTGATCTGAGCCGTCCAATCCCATTGATCCAACGGATCCAGTCCCTCCCCTAGACCCGTTAATCTTATCCGACCCATTTCCCTACCCGGTCTCACCCACCACACGCCTAAACGACGTCGTCCTTCCTAAGTGAATAGATCCTGGCCATAGATCTCCCTTGATCCAACGGCCAGGATCTAAACCCTCAATGCATATATAAACCTAACCCTTTTACCCCGCCCCCCTATCCAAGCCCCCACCCCGTTCCTTCGTCTCTCTATGAAAGGACCCCAAACCCCCGAAACCCTAGCAGCCGCCCTGGTGCCCTTTCAGCATAAATCCGGCGGCCAGGATGCCGGTGGCTACCATAGTTACACCACTGGACCTACGAGCCACCCTGAACACAAATCCCTAACCACTTAACTTCGAATCACCTCCAAGGTGCTCGAATCTTTGATCAAAGATTCGAGCCAAAACCTTAAGTCACCGAATGAGTCCCAAAGTCACCCCAGTCACTCCCCTAACATCCCTCAGGCCCTAATCAGCTTTGGTTCCGGTCAAATACAAGCAGAACTTTTCGAATCCCAAATCTGAGTTCAAGAACCCTAAAAACCAGACCTGTTTCGTTTTGAGGTAAGTTTCCGATGCAATTGTCTTTTCTGTCCTTTTGTTTAGGTGTTATGCATATGTTCGTGGATTTGTTCTAGATTTTTGACTATTTTTCTGTCCATCTTCAAGACCCTTTTGTTTGGTCGATTTCTTTTCTTAAGTGTTAATTGTGTGTTATAAGACGTCTATTCGCTTCGATTGATGTTGTTGACTAGTTAAGTTTTGTGAATGCCATGTTAAATGACCCGAGTTTTGAAATAAATTGGTGCACTGTTTATTCAATGTTGTTAGTCGATTAATAGTTACGTATAATAGTTCGTATAGTCTACCTGAGTAACGTCGCCACATAATTAAGTGTCGTAAAGTTCCATGATTATCCGAAAAATGCCTGAATCACTCAGTTTGTTCTGTTTTGAGTTTAGTTGATTAGCGACTAATTAGTATACGTTATAACTCGCAAAGTCGACTCGACACATGTTGTCATTTGTTTCACAGTATTAAAATGGCGAACGACCTAACTCTTACTGGCTGATTCAGTTGAAGGGTTGTGTTGGACTGATTATAGGTCTGTTGGTTAGCTGTGGGAGGGGTTCGAACTAGTTCTCAAATGGATAATAATTGGCAGATACAATAGAATGAAAGGGTATGTTAATGATCAAAGGGTCTGTGGGTTAATTTTGGTTGGGCAAAAAACTGATTAAGTGTTCAGGATTAACCTAAGAATATGTCAAGTGGTAATTAAAATACTATTAACCTAATGACAATGGGGAACAAAACATAAGAGCATGGGGATTAAATGAATACTTTAAACTCATAACTCTTGATTAGAGCAATAGGACAAAGCATGGGGGCTGATTAAGTTTACCAAGAAAAATGCCTTTAGGCATGGGAAGCTAAGGGGTATGGGCAGGCTGCAATTTGCAGGATCCAGGCAGCTTGACTGTACTAGGTTATTAGCTTATAAATAAGATGTCTCAAAACATAAAAGGGGCTGGACATTTTTTAGTCTAGAGAGAGGTTTTTTTTTGGGAAAAACTAAAAGAAAGAAACATAAAGAAAATTCCAGAATATTGTAACCAAACACTGGCTAAAAACTGCATAAGAGTTTAAGTTGGTCGAGCTGTCTTTGCCAATTGTTACTGGTTATTTGCCAAGCTGTTTGTGATCATTGGATTGCTGTTGCTATTGCATTGAACATTCTGGTTGTTCTCGGCTGTTTTACTACTCTGTTTCTGGGATTGTTTGCCTGGTGCTTGACTACTTGTGGACTTCGTAATTGTTGTGGAACTGTTGTTGTTGTCTGTTACTGCTGTGACTGCTGTTTGGTTGCTTGCTACTAACAACCTTCCTTTTCTTTTGTTTGGTTATCTGAATCCAGGTACACATACTTAGTCGATGTAATTCCATGTTTGAAGTTGACATTTGAAGCATGAGTATACACTTGAAGAAGCTGAAGCTATAAACTGAAACTCTTTTTATTGATTGTACTTGAGCCATTTTATGTATCGCTAGTACGTAATATGCTACCATTGTCCTGCTGTTTGTAGCGTAGAATATTTGTGTGCTCAACATGAAAAGTTTGGTTTTTCGAATTATGTAATGCAATAGTTTTCAGTCCATAAGGAGTTGGTATGGTAATCTATCGTGGTATGTTAGTCAGAAAGAGGCCAGCTAGTTAGTAATGATACTAGTCCAACAATGGTTTTATATAGGGTCTATTGAAATAAATGCAGTAATCACATTTGCTTCACCTTAACTCATCAGTAGATAACGTATATTTCGAAGGCATGCTAGGCAATCTGGGTATAGCAAAAAGGAAAAATCGTGTAGTCATACATAGAGCAATATCACACTAAGTTAGATAGGTTCGGTTTCAATTGTTTCGTTCTTTTTTTAGTGTCAAGTACGTAAAGAATCACTAACTGAACCTCATGTGCATGCCCGTCAATAAACAAGGTTGCATATGTCTAGTTTCTTCATCTAAAAATAATCTGCTTCGATATTATTGTGCGTCAACCCCGTGTTTCAGTTTTGTTGAATAATAGAATATAGAATGCAAACCGTTTTCTTTGTACAAACTCGATCGCAATTTTCCATTCGTATTAGCCATAAACTAATAACTAATAAGTTACGTTTTTCAGCATGTAATTAATTAAGAGTTTTTCTTTTATTTTAGAGACGAACTTAATAGGAAATGTAGTTGTTGTAGGTTTATCCTTAAAAAATAAAAATGAGATGAGCCTCGCCGAAAAATACAAAAATCGAGGGGCCCTCAGTAAATATTTGTTTAAAATCGCTTATACTTCGGGATGGACCGTCTAGCAAAATTCCACGGCCTTCCCAAAATAATGATACGCTAGTCATTTCAGGACGCACCTTAATAAACCTTAACTTCTTAAACTCGGGTGCATATTTATGCGACCCAAATCCAAATCCCAACGGAGTCGAAATGTGTCTCTAATCACGGGTACATTGATTGTGGCGTGGTCTGAGATGCATTTCCATGACGTTGCAAATTCCTTTTAAAAAATAATGAATGAGATGAGCCTCGACAAACAAAAATGCACAAGCTGCGGGGCCCTCTAAATGTATATATTAAAATACTTAGAATTCGAGACAGGCCGTTTAACGAATTTCACGGCCTTTCCCAAAATAACAATACGCTAGTTGCTTTAGGCGCGTATTTAATAATGTTATCTTCCTAAACTCGGGTTCACATTTATGTGACCCAAATCCCAATCTCAATAGAGTTGAAACATAGCTCTAACCACGGGTACATTGATTGTAACGTGGTTCGAGGTGTGTTTTCCATGATGTTGCAATTCTTGATAAAAATAACATTAAATGATAAAAGCGTTTAAAAGATAAAATTGGCACATAAGTTCATATTGGTATAAAATCAGATAATCAAGCCGAATATAACAGTTGAGCGACCGTGCTAGAACCACGGAACTCGGGAATGCCTAACACCTTCTCCTGGGTTAACAGAATTCCTTATCCGGATTTCTGGTACGCAGACTGTAATATGGAGCCATTCTTTTCCTCGATTCGGGATTAAAATTGGTGACTTGGGACACCCTAAATCTCCCAAGTGTCGACTCTGAAATAAACAAACCAATCCTGTTTCGATTATCCTTTAATTGGAAAAAACTCCCTTGTACCCTCGCGGGTGCGGAAAAAGGAGGTGTGACAGCTCTGGCGACTCTGCTGAGGATAACTAGGCCCAGAACCACTGGTTCAGGGTTAGAAATTCGAGCTTAGATAAATTGTTATGTTTGGTTTTATCTGATTTTGTTACATGTTTGGGCTCAATGTGCTAAATGATGTGTTTTACCGCTTTGATATTATTTGGCTGTATATATAAACTATGCCAAAACCCCTCCCTTCTCTCTCTCGAGGAGTGCACGATGGCCGTGACTTCTTTCTGTTAGTGTCATATACCCAAATAGAACGAGGATTCAGAGGAGTTGCAAAACTGGATGGCCTTTTGGTTACCGGTACACAGCTCCCATCCTCGGCTCGAGTTGTCCGCTCGGGTAAGCCAAGTCTAAAACAAACACCTAGGTTTTACAGCTTAGTATAACATGACTTCATGCCGGATCCCTAGTAGGAACGCTTATTTGCATCACGTTGCATTTAACTTAGGGGACTCAACACAGGGGTTGGGTCCGTCTAGGACTAGCAACCTAAAATGAAAGACCATCCTGCTACATCCTGTTTGCTTTATGCATTTACTTGTTTCAGACTTGCATGCTGACCGGCTTTTGAATATCGGGAATGTTGTGAAAAAGAAGAGAAAAAAAAGAGAGGAAGTAACGGTTAGGGAATTAATTATTTTCGGAAAAACCAATACGCAAAAACGGTTGAAACTCTGCCGGAATTTTGAGAAAATAAACAAAATGTGCCTTATTAATTTGTTTTATTAAAAGCCAAAGAAAATAGAAAAGAAAAAAGAAAAAAAAAGTCTTTGTTTTATTTTTGAACAGAAAAGGAAAAATAGTTTGTCATGAGAAATATGGTTTCCAAAATTTGGTTTATGTTCTCCGCCCGAACTACGTCAGTTTGATTCTCGCAGGGTGTGAGATACGTAGGCAATCCCCATCGGTCCCAACTTACTTTTTCAAAAATATAGGTACATTCCAAAAGAACAAAAGTTTTGAAATAGTCAAGGTGACATCATGCTTTTTAGAAACAACCAAATTTCGTTTTTCTAGGAAAGAAAGGTGTGTCAATTTGGTATTTGAGCCCAATGAGTCTGGATCTTTGCTTAATCACCCCCAATAAACATGCAGAATGAGCATAAGTCCAAGTTTGCCAGTAACAGTTAGGAGTAAAATCCCTCTGGAGGTGCGATTATAGTGGGAGGATTTGGAAAAGTCAGAGCAAGACAAGATCAAACTGCACCTGGGAAGTCTGGCTAATTTGTTGAATGTCAGGCCCCAATGCGACATCATAAAGGCTTTGGTTACATTTTGGGACCCGGCCCACAACGTATTCCGCTTCTCGGATTTTGAACTCACCCCAACCTTAGAAGAAGTGGCAGGTTACATGGACGTCACTGAAGGTTTGAGACACAAATACCTGATCGCTCCAAGAGCTGTGAATTCACAAAAATTCATGGATCTGTTGAAGATAAGCAAGGGAGTCACGTACGCTGAATTGGATAGAGGTTTTTCTACCTTGCAATTCATATACCAGAGGTACGGGCACATAGGAGGATTCAATGATCCAGAAAGTGGTGTCTGCAGCAGAGGAAATCTGGCAAAGTGGAATGAGCATAGGCGGTTCGCTTTCATGGTGGCATTCTTGGGCATTGTGGTGTCTCCTCGAAAAGATAGAAATATCGATCTGAAGGTGGCTGGAATCGTCAAAGTCCCGATTACCAACGATAAAAGCATCCTTGCTCCTATGGTAGTGTCGAAAATATACCGAGCCCTCACGGCTTGTAAGGCCGGGGCAGATTTCTTCGAATGGTGCAACTTGTTATTACAGATGTGGATGATCGAACACTTGTGTCGCCATCCTCAGTGTATGCGCTACATGTCTACAAACGAGGACTGCATCGAAGGTTATAACCTGAGGGTTTTAGGTTTCCGATTACCAAAAGGGTTTGAAGAATGGATATCCTATCTCCGTGCCATCACTGCAGAACAAATAAATTGGACTTTTGGGTTGGCTTCCTGTGGAAGAAATTGTATACATGCCCGCCACTGGTCCTCACTTCCTCTTAATGGGACTCAGAGGTATTCAGCCTTATGCCCCTTACAGGGTGATGAGGCAATTAGGAAGGTGTCATGGGGTACACCCGGACGAAGATCTCAGGACTTATGCAGTCGAGGTCAGCAGTGACGGCCAATTTCCTGAAAAGACAGTTCGTTGCATATGGAGTGAATGCCAGTACCTGACGGCAAATACTCGGGTAGGTGATGTGTCTAGAGGTGAAGTCTCACTGGCCTATGTCGCTTGGCATAATAAGAAGAACATTGCAGAGCGGCCAACCAAACGGCCTCACCTCCAAGATTTTGTTGAGTCATCACAAGAACAATGGGGTTGGCTTGCAAAAGAAGAAGGTTACCGGGTTGAAATCGGGAAGTTAAAGCAACAAGTTGAAAGGCTTGTATTTGAGAACAACGTGCAAGTCACTTCCGAGTGGGGCGAAAAGAACAAGCTAGCCCAAGAGAATCAGACACTAAAAGCCCGCATTCGCCAGGCTAGCAAGAGTAACATTGACCGACAGAAACGTCGCTCCGACGAAAGGTTGATAGTCGATTTAAGGAGTCAGGTCAGCCAAAGCCAAGAAGAATTAGAACAATCAGAGGCTTGCATGGCAAGAATGAGGGTCAGATGGGAAAAAGGCACAATGGCCCGGAGGCAGCGTCTGCAACAGGTCATAAGGGATTATGAAATGAGCATCGGGATATTAAGGAAAACGAACTCCACTCTTTATGATCGGATCATCAAACAAGCGCGAGATTCCCAGGCCGACAGAAGACGTTGTTACGATGCAATGGCCTGCATGGAGAGACAAATGGAGATGTTCCAGGATCGACTTGCCGACAATGTTCAAGAACTGGGATTAAAGAACCGGCAAAAAAAGCAATTGTTCGCTGAAAGGGACAACATTCGAGGAAGGATCGACGAGATTGGGCACTACATCTACATGAGATGCTTAGCATGCGAGCAAATGCCTCGGAAAACCCTCCTTGTTTCCATCATGGGCTGCGTCCATCGGATCAGGAACGAATTGAGAAGCTTACAGAGAGACCTTAGACCTAGGGCCACGAAAGGGCCGAAGGATGCCTCGTGGGCCCTTAAGTTGGAAAATTAATCTTTGGTCGAGTCCTGTTTATGTGGCTTTGTTACTTTCCCATATGTTGTTTTCCTTTCTTTTAATCTAATAGGGTTAAAAACTGTGGAGTCTGTACTGTTGCTATTCTTCGTTTGAAGTAATTTGTAATAGCAAATTTTGGTGATGAATTCAATGATTCCAAAAAGAATTTTGTGTGTCTTTACTTTATGGCAGAACTACGCCTGGTCTGATTTGCGCGGGGACGTGATACGTAGGCAATCCCCATAAGATTCGACTGCTTTTAATAAAGAAAGAAAGAAAAAAAAAGAGAGAAAAAGAAAATACAAAAATAAAATAAAATACAGGGTTTCCCAAAGTACTTTAAAAAGGGACAAATGAGCAAGCCGGGATGACGCATGTTGTTTGAAGCAAAGAATGTAGAAACGGTTAACTGCCTAGGAGCATTGCATCCTCTATGTGTTGTGATCAAATCTGTTAAACTCTAACGCTAACAAAGTTTGTTGTTGTCTGAATCCAGACAAGTTAGTTGTTAAAGAATTCTGGCAACACACTCTTACCAAACCAGATCCAAAGGACCAGTAGCAACAAGCATGACTACTTCAGAGAATAGTAACGAGGAAGAAAGGCCGATGAGCCAGTTGTTAAAAGAAGCGATGGAAAAGATTGAAAGGATGGGGTTAGAGATGAATGCAATGCAGCTAGCTCTAGCCAAAGCACAAAAGAGCCCTGAGCCACTGGGGCACATGCCGGAATACCCTCACTCTGGCCCTTCAACAAGCCTCCCGAATCCCCATTATCATCAGGAAAGAAGCCCCCATGATTCCCAAGCTCCACCACCCCATCAACCTCTCCCAACACCAAATATTCCCACTTTTGTGGGACCCACATCAGCCACCCTGCAAAGAATGACCAGTGAGCCATTGTTTCAAGCTCACGATACGCAATACTATCCCCCTGAGCCTACATTCCATGCCCCCAAACCACAGGCCTACAATCCGCACTTGGAGGTACCGACAGAGATTGAAAAACCGGTTAAAGCCCCTGAACAGGATGAGGTATTGAGGAAGTTAAAAATCCTGGAGCAGTCCTTCAGGAACCTGCACGGATTGGGCAACCAAGTCAGCGTGGCTTACAAAGATCTATGCCCTTTCCCGGACGTCCAACTCCCGGCTGGGTTCAAGATGCCTAAGTTTGATTTATATGAAGGGCACGGTGATCCCATGGCATATTTGTGGGGATTCTGTAGAAAAATGAGAGGGGCAGGCGGCAAAGATGAGCTGCTGATAGCTTATTTCGGCCAAAGTCTGAGCGGATCTGCACTAGAATGGTATACCAGGCAAGATTCCAGTAGATGGTACACTTGGGATGATCTGGCGCAGGATTTCGCGAGTCATTTCCAATACAATCTCGAGATAGTCGTTGACCGTCTCACGTTGTTGAGGACCGGGAAGAAGCCCGGGGAAAGTTTTCGCGAGTACGGGTTCCGCTGGAGAGAGCAAGCGGCCAGAGTCGATCCTCCCATAAGAGAGGGAGAGATGGTGGACTACTTCTTGCAAACATTGGATCCAACCTACTTTGGTCACTTGGTGACGACAGTTGGAAAATCCTTCAACGAGGAAGTGAAGATAGGGGTCATGATAGAAGAAGGTCTGAGGTCTGACAAAATCCTGAATTATTCGGCACTCAAGGCCACGACCCAGGCTATTCAGAGAAGCACGGGAGGTGCACTGGGAAGAAGAAAGAAAGAAGAAATTGTCACGATCGAGGCAGGCAGTTGGTCCAGGGCTGGCAAGCCACACTACAACCAACCCATACCTCACAGGCCAAACTACCCATACAACCCACCACAACATTGCTATCTGCCTCGAGAACCACATTGCTCCGTACACCAGGCCCAGACATACACTCAGCCTCTGGTTCGCCCGTAATGGCGCGCGCCGGCTCCCCAGAACACATATGCACCACCACAAAACACCTATCCTCCACCGAGGGCATATAGAAACCCTCCAGGGGCAGGCTTTCGGGGAAATCCAGATGCTAGGAATGACAGGCTGTGGAAACACAGAACTTTCACGGAGTTGGGAGAAACCTACACCGCTTTGTTCCACAAATTGAGGAAATTGGGTTTGGTTAGTCCTGTCCAGACTCGAGAACCAAATCCCCCACCCCAGAATTTAGATGGATCAATAAGTTGTGAATACTGCTCAGGGATGCTGGGGCATGATACCGAAAAGTGTTGGAAATTGAGGCATGCCATACAGGATCTTATTGACACCAATAAGATCGAGGTCCAGACACCGGAGGCTCCCAACATCAACCAGAACCCACTGCCAGCACACCACGAGACTCACATGATTGAGTTGGTGTGTGAGGGAAGAGAGTTGAGAAAACCCTCACAAACAGTGATGATGATCCAGGCCGCTCTAAAAGAAGGACCGACCAGTGGAGGAATGGGGGTACAGTCCCAGGGAGAAGGCGTCAAGCCGATAGTGATAATGGGAAAGAGCCCGTCCGCCATAACAAGCAAACCCGAGCCAAACAAGTTGGTAATATCAGGGACTCCGCCCACACCTGCAGTTGTGTTGAAGGGGGTATACAGAGAACTGGTCACCATAAAGCCTGTAGTCCAGCTGCCGATGATTGATAGCAAGGCTTTGCCTTGGAAATATGAAAAGGCGGTGGTGATGTACAAAGGAAAACAAGTGGAGGAAGTTAGTTGTGAAGCGCAAGGGCTGACTCGATCAGGACGGTGTTTCGCTCCGGTGGAGCTAAGAAGAACCAACCCAGCTGCAACCAAGAAACCTGTGTTTGAAGAAGAGGCTGAGGAGTTCCTGAGGAAGATGAAAGTGCAGGACTACTCCGTGGTCGAACAGCTGAGGAAAACACCGGCCCAGATCTCGCTGCTGTCATTACTAATCCATTCTGAGGAGCATCGTCAGGCCTTGATGAAGATATTAAACGAAGCTCACGTGCCCAACGAGATTTCTGTAAACCACCTGGAAACCATTACCAACAAGATTTTCGAGGTGAACAGGGTAACGTTCTCAGATGATGACCTGCCGATGGAAGGTACGGAGCATAATAAAGCTCTCTACCTAACTGTCAAATGTGAAAACTCGGTAGTTACTCGGGTATTGGTGGATAACGGTTCAAGTGCCAATATTTGTCCATTATCCACTCTGAACCAGTTAAAGATCGACCACGGAAGAATCCGCAAGAATAGCATCTGTGTCCGAGGATTTGACGGAAATGGAATAGCCACTGTAGGGGATGTTGTACTTGAATTGACCATCGGTCCAGTCCTGTTCACCATGGAGTTCCAGGTGTTAGATGCCACAGTATCTTATAACCTTCTGTTAGGACGACCGTGGATTCATGCAGCCAAAGCAGTGCCCTCCACCCTACATCAGATAGTGAAGTTCGAGTGGGATAGGCAGGAGGTCGTACTACACGGCGAGGACACGGCGAGGACACGGCGTGCACCATGGGTGGCGCCATTGTACCCTTCATAGAGACCGATGATGACAAAGGTCCTTGGGTCTACCAGATTTTCGATACAGTGTCGGCAAACAAAATTTCTGAAGGAGAAATCATCCCGTACCCTAGGATAGCTGCCGCGACAGTCATGATGGTCTCGGAAATGCTGGGTAATGGATTTGTGCCGGGAAAGGGCCAGGGAGTCGAGCTTCAGGGGATTGTCCAACCTGTCTCCCTGCCTAAAAATTTGGAAACTTTCGGGTTGGGGTTCAAACCAACCGCAGCAGATGTAAAGCAAGCGCGGAAAATGAAGAAGAAAGTCTGGTATCTTCCCAAACCCGTGCCACGTCTTTCAAGATCTTTTGTTAGAGCAAGCGCCAAAAGGGCACCAGTCCCAAAGATTCTAGGACCATTGATTGATATGGATGGGGACCTGAATCGGAGTTTCGAGAGGCTATTCGCTGATGTCAGTATGGTAGAAGCTGGAGAAGGTTCCAGCAGAGCAGAGATACAGTTTGTGGGGCCTGAGGCCAAAACCAACAATTGGACAGTTACTCCTCTTCCTGTCCGAGGGGAGTCTTGGTAGTAGGCTTTGATTTATGTTTTTGTTTGTTTTGTTTTGTTCGGATTATTACAGGGTGTAATCCAAATTTTACTTTTGAAAAAGTGTGAACCCTTTTATCCCGCAAGTTTAATAAAGTTCTCTTCTTTTGTCTCATTTTAATTTTGTTTTGTTGTTTCTCTTTCTGAACAATAACATGGCATGCACAGCGGATCTTCGACCTAGTCTAATAAATCAATCTGAATCCGACTTAATGATACAAGAGGTCGTTTGTGACGATGAATCTGAATATGACGAAGATAAAGCCTTCGAAGAGATAAACCGAGAACTGTGCCAATTTGAAGAAAAACCCAAACCTAACCTAAATGACACTGAGGCTGTGAATCTAGGAGACGCTGATAATGTCCGAGAAACCAAAATCAGCATCCATATTGAGCCGAATGTCAGGGAAGAATTGATCAAAACCCTCGTGGAATTCAAAGATGTTTTTGCATGGTCATATGATGATATGCCGGGATTAAGCACCAATTTAGTGGTTCACAAATTGCCCACTGACCCGGCATACCCTCCGGTCAAGCAAAAGCTAAGGAAATTCAAAACGGAAATGAGTGTAAAGATCAAAGAAGAAGTGATTAAGCAGCTGCAGGCGAAGGTCATTCGGGTCACTCGATATCCCGAGTGGTTGGCCAATGTGGTACCAGTTCCAAAGAAGGATGGGAAAATCAGGGTGTGCGTCGACTACCGCAACCTCAACAAAGCAAGTCCCAAGGACAATTTTCCATTGCCCAACATCCATATCTTGATCGATAATTGCGCTGGGCGCGAGATCGGATCCTTTGTGGATTGCTATGCGGGCTATCATCAGATCCTAATGGACGAGGAAGATGCGGAAAAGACAGCATTTATCATGCCATGGGGAACTTACTGCTATCGGGTAATGCCGTTCGGACTGAAGAATGTCGGGGCAACGTACATGCGAGCGATGACTGCTGTGTTTCACGACATGATACACAAAGAAATTGAGGTGTACGTAGATGATGTGATCATAAAGTCTTGGCGTCAGGAAGACCATGTAGCAGACCTAAGGAGATTCTTCCAAAGACTCCGAAGGTATGATATCAAGCTTAACCCGGCCAAATGCGCATTCGGGGTTCCATCAGGAAAGCTGTTAGGATTCATCGTCAGTCGACGGGGTATTGAGTTAGACCCATCCAAAATCGAATCCATCCGAGATTTGCCACCGCCAAAGAACAAAACAGAGGTAATGAGTTTGCTGGGTAGACTCAATTACATCAGCAGGTTCATCGCTCAACTCACAGCAACTTGTGAGCCCATATTTCGGCTGCTGAAAAAGGATGCTGCGGTAAGTTGGACGGCAGAGTGTCAAGAGGCTTTCGACCAAATCAAAGGGTATCTGTCTAATCCACCCGTGTTGGTCCCGCCTAAGCCAGGGAAGCCCTTAATTCTTTATCTGACGGTCCTGGAAAATTCGTTTGGTTGTGTACTGGGGCAACATGATGACACAGGAAGGAAGGAGCAGGCCATTTATTATCTTAGCAAGAAATTCACAGTATATGAGGTCAAGTACACTCAACTCGAGAAAACATGATGCGCCCTAACTTGGGTAGCTCAGAAGTTGAAGCACTACCTATCCTCGTATACTACTTATCTCATATCCCGTTTGGACCCACTGAAGTATATCTTTCAGGAACCTATGCCCACAGGAAGGTTGGCAAAATGGCAAATTCTGCTCACAAAGTTTGATATCGTCTATGTGACAAGGACAGCCATGAAAGCCCAGGCGCTGGCCGACCATTTGGCAGAGAATCCCATTGATGAAAAATACGAGCCTTTAAGAACGTATTTTCCCGACGAAGAGGTAATGCATACAAATGAGCTGGATTTACCCGAAGAACCGGGTTGGAAGCTTTTCTTCGATGGAGCTGCGAACGCGAAAGGGGTTGGAATAGGAGCAGTACTCGTTTCTGAAACAGGACGCCATTATCCGGTTACGGCTCAACTACGCTTCTATTGCACCAATAATACGGCCGAGTACGAAGCTTGCATTTTGGGTCTGCGATTGGCTGCGGACATGGATGTCCAAGACATTTTGGTCTTGGGAGACTCGGACCTCTTGGTACATCAGATTCAGGATGAATGGGAACACGGGATTTGAAACTCATACCATATCGACAATGCTTGCACGATCTGAGCAAGCAATTTCGATCGGTGAAGTTCAAACATATCCCGAGAGTTCATAACGAGGTTGCGGATGCATTGGCCATCTTAGCATCAATGTTGCACCACCCTGACAAAATGTATGTTGACCCTCTGCACATCCAGGTTCGCGATCAGCACGCATATTGCAACACAGTGGAAGAGGAAGCGGATGGCGAGCCCTGGTTTCATGATATCAAGGAGTACCTCAAAATGGGGATATATCCGGAACAGGCCACTAGAGACCAAAAAAGAGCCCTTCGGCGTCTGTCAAATGGTTTCTTCCTCAGCGGAGGAGTGTTGTACAAAAGAACCCCGGATTTGGGACTGTTAAGGTGTATAGACGCCGGTCAAGCCACGACGATTATGGCAGAGGTACATGCTGGAGTTTGTGGGCCACATATGAGCGGATATGTATTGGCAAGGAAGATCCTTCGAGCAGGGTATTATTGGCTTACCATGGAGCATGACTGTATCACTTTCGTGAGGAAATGCCATCAGTGTCAGATACATGGAGATCTGATTCATTCTCCGCCAACAGAGTTACATACGATGTCAGCACCCTGGCCGTTTGTTGCATGGGGCATGGATGTCATTGGACCTATCGAGCCGGCAGCATCCAACGGTCATAAGTTCATTCTGGTAACCATTGACTACTTCACCTAATGGGTTGAGGCTAAAACCTTCAAGTCGGTAACTAAAAAGGCAGTGATGGATTTTGTTCACTCCTATATCATCTGCAGATTTGGGATCCCAAAAGTGATCATTACGGACAACGGTGCAAATCTTAACAGCAGTTTGATGAGAGAGGCATGCCAGCAATTCAAGATTACACACCGCAATTCCACCCCATATCGCCCCAAGGCGAATGGAGCGGTCGAAGCAGCCAATAAAAACATCAAGAAGATACTGCGAAAGATGGTGGAAGGATCTAGGCAATGGCACGAGAGATTACCCTTTGCTCTGTTGGGTTATCGCACTATCGTCCGGACTTCCATAGGTGCAACTCCTTATTTGTTGGTGTACGGAACTGAGGCCGTAATACCGGCGGAGGTCGAAATTCCGTCCCTCCGGATTGTCGCTGAAGCCGAGATTGATGATAATGAATTGGTCAAAGCTCGATTGGAACAGTTGAGCTTGATAGACGAGAAAAGATTGGCAGCAGTGTGCCATGGTCAGCTGTATCAGAAGAGAATGGCAAGAACATATAATAAGAAGGTACGCCCCAGGAAGTTTGAAGTAGGGCAACAGGTATTAAAGAGGATCCTCCCGCATCAGGTCGAAGCAAAAGGCAAGTTCGCCCCAAATTGGCAAGGGCCTTATATCGTGACCAGAGTGTTGTCCAACGGTGCTTTGTGTTTGAAGGATATCGAGGGAAGATGCGTTGACATAGCTATCAATTCAGATGCAGTCAAGAGATATTATGCGTAATTTCTTTGATTATGGCAATTATTGGTTCGTTTGTTTGTACTTGGTACTTATTGGATAATGAAATGACGGAGGCAATTCTTTCTTCTATCCAAACACTTTTACCCTTGCTTCCCCCTTTTGAGCCTTAAGTTATTCTTTCATATCCCTCTTTTGGAATCACTAATGGAAAAAATATATGAAAAAAAAGAGAAGGAAAAAGAAAAATTGTAAAATAAAAATGAAAAAGAGGAACATAAAAATCACAAGGAAAACAAAATTGTTGGGAACTACGTTTGACCTGATTCCTCAAAGAGGATACGTAGGCGCCTCACGGCTCGGTCATAGTGTGCATAATGTCCATAAGTATGCATAATAGGCACAGTGTGCGTAACGCACATAGCTCAACATAGTGCAAAAAATAAAATCCCTCAAGCAAGAAAGCTGGGGCAGAGGTTATGTTTTAAAGTTCCAACAAAGGTTTGATTCCAAAAGTTGTAGCGGATCACCCATCAAGTTATTTCATTTTTTGATAGCCTTTCTTTTAGCCCCACACCAAAACCAACTTCGACGTCCAAAAGACCTCCCGATCAATATCCAAGAGGTGCCAAGTCAGGCAAATAAAGCCGAGAATAATACACTAATCCCCGGCGAAAAAGAGGATCATAAAACTGGAAATGAATTGATAGTCCAAAGGAATCTCCAAAAGAGAGGGTCATATCGACAGCACTCCAATTCTCCGTTGAAGAAATAAAATGAGAGAGTCTTGGCGGTAAAAACCTTCGCAGGAACCACAAGGCGACGAAAGATGAGAGATATAAAAAGAGAGAGTCTTATCGGTGAAAACCTTCACAGGCACCCTAAGGCGCCGGGAGCTGAGAGAAAAGAGAGAGTCTCATTAGTGAAAACCCCTCGAAGGGCACTATGAGGCGACAAGACAGATCAATAAAAGGGTCCGCGTTCGCAAAGAAATGGACACCCTTTTATCCCCACCAAGTAAGGTCATCAGGCAATTTGATTAATACAAATAGACTGGGTCGGAAATCTATGGTGCATGTCATGATCACAAGGACCAGTCATGTCATCCAGATAAGTTCTTCTCTTTTCCTTTTTTCACCAACTATTGGTTCAGAAAGATTTTCCTCCTTTTCTATCTTTTTCATTTTTCTTTCTAAGAATTCCTTTTGAAAAAGATTTTTCAAAGTTTACTACCAGAGGCCGAAGGGGTACAAAAGCAAAATACGAAAAGGATAGACCAAGAGCCGAGGCAATAAGACAAAAGGCATCGGCTGCAAAACCAAAGGACGAATTGTGTAGAAAGAAGGGTGACGTAAAGAGAGCAGAAAGCGACGGGTGAAGGACTTGTGGACCAAGTTCTGAGAAGGTTTCCCCGCAGAATGTGGATAAATCCCGGACCCAAATCTGAAGTGGTCAAACGCCACGAGAAAAGGAAATCAATCCGGTGCAAGATATCCCCAGGCAATGCAATTCTATGCCGTGCAATTCCGGGAGGAAATAAAACTCCTAAAGGAGTGGTTTCGGGAGGGAAACGGACTCACACAGCTTGATTCTATAAAGAGGAAAGCAGAAAAGGGGATAAATGGAAAACCATCCCCATCAGACAGGTCACCCCCAGCAAGCAACTTTGTCCCCCAACCAGTGGTGGGGGCACAGAGCAAGGAAAAGAAAGGGAAAAATCATCCCCAGCGGGAGGGACACCGCTGCCCACCCTTTTGTCTGCTGCAGGAAAATAGAGGTTGATAATGGCAGCAGGATGCGATGCCAGGGAAATCACCAAAACCGGGGCAGAAAATTTTCTGCCATTGTCAAAAATTTTCTCGGAAGAACGAGGAAACAAATTCAAATACTTTCTGTTCTAGGTCGCCCACCAGTAAAATGCGGGAATATTTTCTGTTCTAGGTCGCCCACCAGTAAAATGCGGGAATACTTTCTGTTCTAGGTCGCCCACCAGTAAAATGCGGGAATACTTTCTGTTCTAGGTCGCCCACCAGTAAAATGCGGGAATACTTTCTGTTCTAGGTCGCCCACCAGTAAAATGCGGGAATACTTTCTGTTCTAGGTCGCCCACCAGTAAAATGCGGGAATACTTTCTGTTCTAGGTCGCCCACCAGTAAAATGCGGGAATACTTTCTGTTCTAGGTCGCCCACCAGTAAAATGCGGGAATACTTTCTGTTCTAGGTCGCCCACCAGTAAAATGCGGGAATACTTTCTGTTCTAGGTCGCCCACCAGTAAAATGCGGGAATACTTTCTGTTCTAGGTCGCCCACCAGTAAAATGCGGGAATATTTTCTGTTCTAGGTCGCCCACCAGTAAAATGCGGGAATACTTTCTGTTCTAGGTCGCCCACCAGTAAAATGCGGGAATACTTTCTGTTCTAGGTCGCCCACCAGTAAAATGCGGGAATATTTTCTGTTCTAGGTCGCCCACCAGTAAAATGCGGGAATACTTTCTGTTCTAGGTCGCCCACCAGTAAAATGCGGGAATACACTTATGTTCTAGGTCGCCCACCAGTATAATGCGGGAATACATTTATGTTCTAGGTCGCCCACCAGTATAATGCGGGAATACATTTCATGTTCTAGGTTGCCCACCAGTATAATGCGGGAATACATTCATGTTCTAGGTCGCCCACCAGTATAATGCGGGAATACACTTATGTTCTAGGTCGCCCACCAGTAAAATGCAGGAATACTTTCTGTTCTAGGTCGCCCACCAGTAAAATGCGGGAATATTTTCTGTTCTAGGTCGCCCACCAGTAAAATGCGGGAATACTTTCTGTTCTAGGTCGCCCACCAGTAAAATGCGGGAATACTTTCTGTTCTAGGTCGCCCACCAGTAAAATGCGGGAATACTTTCTGTTCTAAGTCGCCCACCAGTAAAATGTGGGAATATTTTCTGTTCTAGGTCGCCCACCAGTATAATGCGGGAATACATGTTCTAGGTCACCCACCAGTATAATGCGGGAATACATTCATGTTCTAGGTCGCCCACCAGTATAATGCGGGAATACATTTTATGTTCTAGGTCGCCCACCAGTATAATGCGGGAATACATTCATGTTCTAGGTCGCCCACCAGTATAATGCGGGAATACACTTATGTTCTAGGCCGCCCACCAGTATAATGCGGGAATACATGTTCTAGGTCACCCACCAGTATAATGCGGGAATACATTCATGTTCTAGGTCGCCCACCAGTATAATGCGGGAATACATTTTATGTTCTAGGTCGCCCACAGTATAATGTGGGCATACCTTCATGTTTTTACATTCAGGCGCCCACCTGTATAACAAGAGGAATACCTTTTAGTCTTATAATGCAGATTTTGAAATCAGTAGCCCACCGGAAGGTAGAAGGTTACAACAGGAATCCCCAAGCAGGAAACAATAAAAATCCCCAGCACCGGGAAGCAGAAGATTGCAAACTCAAGTGCATGTGTCAAAAGGAAGAAAGGACGCGTCTTGAAAGAAGCGGCTTGGGAACATTAAATCACGCCCAGCATAACAAATCTGATGAAGAGAACCGTACCACCAGAGGAACCACTGAAAAGCTTAATGAAGAAGGCCATGTCCCCAGCGGACCAAGCAAAATGATGAAAACTGGCATTCAGAAAAAGAAAAGGACCAGTGTCGTCCCCCAAGTTCACAAAATAAAAGCATCAGAGGAAAACGCAAGCCGACAAGAAAGCAAGGCGACAAGAACAAGTTGAAGATAGATAAGATCTTATGATCCATAGGCTAGCCTAGCTTCTTGTTTTCTTTTCAGCACAATGTAACAAAGGGATCGGTAAGCAATAACGGCATATAACAGCGCACAACAGCAGCGAACACTACAGTCCCACGGTAGTCCCAACTACCAAAACTTTCCGAACTACATTGACCTAATTCCTGTTCAGCCCAGGACATGTAGGAAACCTCTAAAGCAAAGGTTCGGTCAAATATTTTCCAAAAAAATATGCTTCACATGGAGTACTCGGACGAGCAAAAATCGCCCGCTTTATCTTTGCGCGAAAACCCTTCGTGTCTTCGGGCAAAGAGGGGCAGTTGTAAGCACGTGATTTTTGCTTCACGAAAGTTACTCCAAAAAGAAAAAGAAAATCAAAAAATATATGTCTTGTCATTGAGTAATTTTTATTTAATTTAAAATTGTGTGTTAATTGTTATAGGTGTTAACCAATATTTGTGTAATTTTATTTAGGAGTTTTAGTTTAATTTTGTTAATTAAAAAAGGGAAAAGGTTGAAGGAAAATCACATTGGGCCCCGAAGTGAGGCCCAAAACCAGCACACAGATCCAGTCCAAATCAGGCCTGCCCAAGAACGGACCCAAACGACGCTGTATCAGCGTCCCTATTGGAGTCGTTGATCTGATTCAAACGAACGGTCCTGATCAGGCTGCTCATTTACCCTCAACGACGCCGTTTCAAGCAAGTTGATCTTAGCCGTCCAACCCCATTGATCCAACGGATCCAGGCCCTCCCCTAGACCCGTTAATCTGATCCGACCCATTTCCCTACCCGGTCTCACCCACCACACGCCTAAACGACGTCGTCCTTCCTAAATGAATAGATCCTGGCCATAGATCTCACTTGATCCAACGGCCAGGATCTAAACCCTCAATGCATATATAAACCTAACCCTTTTACCCCGCCCCCTATCCAAGCCCCCACCCCGTTCCTTCGTCTCTCTCAGAAAGGACCCCAAACCCCCGAAACCCTAGCAGCCGCCCTAGTGCCCTTTCAGCATAAATCCGGTGGCCAGGATGCCGGTGGCTACCATAGTTACACCACTGGACCTACGAGCCACCCTGAACACAAATCCCTAACCACTTAACTTCGAATCACCTCCAGGGTGCTCGAATCTTCGATCAAAGATTCGAGCCAAAACCTTAAGTCACCGAATGAGTCCCAAAGTCACCCCAGTCACTCCCCTAACATCCCTCAGGCCCTAATCAGCTTTGGTTCCGGTCAAATACAAGCAGAACTTTTCGAATCCCAAATCTGAGTTCAAGAACACTAAAAACCAGACCTGTTTTGTTTGAGGTAAGTTTCCGATGCAATCGTCTTTTCTTTCCTTTTGCCTAGGTGTTATGCATATGTTCGTGGATTTGTTCTAGATTTTTGACTATTTTTCTGTCCATCTTCAAGACCCTTTTGTTTGGTCGATTTCTTTTCTTAAGTGTTAATTGTGTGTTATAAGACGTCTATTCGCTTCGATTGATGTTGTTGACTAGTTAATTTTTGTGAATGCCATGTTAAATGACCCGAGTTTTGAAATAAATTGGTGCCCTATTTATTCAATGTTGTTAGTCGATTAATGGTTACGTATAATAGTTCGTATAGTCTACCTGAGTAACGTCGCCACATAATTAAGTGTCGTAAAGTTCCATGATTATCCGAAAAATGCCTGAATCACTCAGTTTGTTCTGTTTTGAGTTTAGTTGATTAGCGACTAATTAGTATACGTTATAACTCGCAAAGTCGACTCGATACATGTTGTCGTTTGTTTCACAGTATTAAAATGGCGAACGACCTAACTCTTACTGGCTGATTCAGTTGAAGGGTTGTGTTGGACTGATTATAGGTTTGTTGGTTAGCTGTGGGAGGGGTTCGAACTAGTTCTCAAATGGATAATAATTGGCAGATACAATAGAATGAAAGGGTGGGTTAATGATCAAAGGGTCTGTGGGTTAATTTTGGTTGGGCAAAAAATTGATTAAGTGATCAGGATTAACCTAAGAATATGTCAAGTGGTAATTAAAATACTATTAACCTAATGACAATGGGGAACAAAATATAAGAGCATGGGGATTAAATGAATACTTTAAACCCATAACTCTTGATTAGAGTAATAGGACAAAGCATGGGGGCTAATTAAGTTTACCAAGAAAAATGCCTTTAGGCATGGGAAGCTAAGGGGTATGGGCAGGCTGCAATTTGCAGGATCCAGGCAGCTTGACTGTTCTGGGTTATTAGCTTATAAATAAGCTGTCTCAAAACATAAAAGGGGCTGGACATTTTTTAGTCTAGAGAGAGGTTTTTTTTTGGGAAAAACTGAAAGAAAGAAACAAAAAGAAAATTCCAGAATATTGTAACCAAACACTGGCTGAAAACTGCATAAGAGTTTATGTTGGTCGAGCTGTCTTTGCCAATTGTTGCTGGTTATTTGCCGAGCAATTTGTGATCATTGGATTGTTGTTGCTATTGCATTGAACATTCTGGTTGTTCTCGGCTGTTTTACTACTCTGTTTCTGGGATTGTCTGCCTGGTGCTTGACTACTTGTGGACTTCGTAATTGTTGTGGAACTGTTGTTGCTGTCTGTTACTGCTGTGACTGCTGTTTGGTTGCTTGCTGCTGACAACCTTCCTTTTCTTTTGTTTGGTTATCTGAATCCAGGTACACATACTTAATCGATGTAATTCCATGTTTGAAGTTGACATTTGAAGCATCAGTATACACTTGAAGAAGCTGAAGCTATAAACTGAAATTCTTTTTATTGATTGTACTTGAGCCATTTTATGTATCGCTAGTACGTAATATGCTACCATTGTCCTGCTGTTTGTAGCGTAGAATATTTGTGTGCTCAACATGAAAAGTTTGGTTTTTCGAATTATGTAATGCAATAGTTTTCAGTCCATAAGGAGTTGGTATGGTAATCTATCGTGGTATGTTAGTCAGAAAAAGGCCAGCTAGTTAGTAATGATACTCGTCCAACAATGGTTTTATATAGGGTCTGTTGAAATGAATGCAGTAATCACATTTGCTTCACCTTAACTCATCAGTAGATAACGTATATTTCGAAGGCATGCTAGGCAATCTAGGTATAGCAAAAAGGAAAAATCGTGTAGTCATACATAGAGCAATATCACACTAAGTTAGATAGGTTCGGTTTCAATTGTTTCGTTCTTTTTTTAGTGTCAAGTACGTAAAGAATCACTAACTGAACCTCATGTGCATGCCCGTCAATAAACAAGGTTGCATATGTCTAGTTTCTTCATCTAAAATAATCTGCTTTGATATTATTGTGCGTCAACCCCGTGTTTCAGTTTTGTTGAATAATAGAATATAGAATGCAAACCGTTTTCTTTGTACAAACTCGATCGCAATTTTCCATTTGTATTAGCCATAAACTAATAACTAATAAGTTATGTTTTTCAGCATGTAATTAATTAAGAGTTTTTCTTTTATTTTAGAGACGAACTTAATAGGAAATGTAGTTGTTGTAGGTTTATCCTTAAAAAATAAAAATGAGATGAGCCTCGCCGAAAAATACAAAAATCAGGGGGCCCTCAGTAAATATTTGTTTAAAATCGCTTATACTTCGGGATGGACCGTCTAGCAAAATTCCACGGCCTTCCCAAAATAATGATACGCTAGTCATTTCAGGACGCGCCTTAATAAACCTTACCTTCTTAAACTCGGGTGCATATTTATGCGATCCAAATCCAAATCCCAACGGAGTCAAAATGTGTCTCTAATCACGGGTACATTGATTGTGGCGTGGTCTGAGATGCATTTCCATGACGTTGCAAATTCCTTTTAAAAAATAATGAATTAGATGAGCCTCGACAAACAAAAATGCACAAGCTGCGGGACCCTCTAAATGTATATATTAAAATACTTAGAATTCGAGACAGGCCGTTTCACGAATTTCACGGCCTTTCCCAAAATAACAATACGCTAGTTGCTTTAGGCGCGTATTTAATAATGTTATCTTCCTAAACTCGGGTGCACATTTATGTGACCCAAATCCCAATCTCAATAGAGTTGAAACATAGCTCTAACCACGGGTACATTGATTGTAACGTGGTTCGAGGTGTGTTTTCCATGATGTTGCAATTCTTGATAAAAATAACATTAAATGATAAAAGCGTTTAAAAGATAAAATTGGCACATAAGTTCATATTGGTATAAAATCAGATAATCAAGCCGAATATAACAGTTGAGCGACCATGCTAGAACCACGGAACTCGGGAATGCCTAACACCTTCTCCCGAGTTAACAGAATTCCTTATCCGGATTTCTGGTACGCAGACTGTAATATGGAGTCATTCTTTTCCTCGATTCAGGATTAAAATTGGTGACTTGGGACACCCTAAATCTCCCAAGTGGCGACTCTGAAATAAACAAACCAATCCCGTTTCGATTGTCCTTTAATTGGAAAAAACTCCCTTGTACCCTCGCGGGTGCGGAAAAAGGAGGTGTGACAAGTATCTGCACAGATTGAACATCACCTCTACAAAATAATAATAAATCATCTGCAAACCCCAGTTGCACTAAGTTAAACCTGGCACACCTGGGATGATATTTAAACTTGTTGTCTTCCTTCAGAGTCTTCAATGACATGCTCATGTATTCCATAGCCAAAACAAATAATAAATGTGAAAGTGGATCACCCTGCCTGAGCCCCTTCTTTGCCTCAAAAGGAACTGTTGGTCTACCATTTATTAGAACTGAATAAGTCATTATACTGATGCAAGTCATTATCCATCTCACAAAAATTTCTGCAAAATTCAGTGACCTTAACACTTGTTCTATGTACATCCACTCCCCAGAGTCATATGCTTTTTGCATGTCAATTTTAAGCATACATCTAGTGGAGATACTCTTCCTTGCATAACCTTTCACTAGTTTATGACTCATCCAAATATTATCTGTGATCAGCCTTCCAGGTACAAAAGCAGCTTGACAATTATCCACCAGTCTATCCATCACCCCTTGCATTCTTGTAGTTATCACTTTAGAGATGAGCTTATATAGAACTGTACAGCAAGAAATAGGTCTAAAGTCTCTTATGTTTGTTGGATTCTAGATTTTTGGAATCAGTGTGAGTGATGTACAATTAATGGCTTTACACATATCTGCACTCTCAAAAAAATCTTGAACTACTGCAGTTATTTCCTCTCCCACAATATGCCATGTCTTCTTAAAGAAGTAGGAGCTATACCCATCACACCCTGGTGCCTTGTTATCATCAATGCCCCATAAAACTTGCTTCACTTCTTCCCTGCTGACTGGTCTGATTAACTGCAGTTGTTGACTCCTGTTCAACACATTGCCATTCTTCATTATGTCATAGTTGATCATTGATAGCCGTGTAGCTGAACTACCAAGTAACCCCCTTATAAACATTTAGAATTTTTGCCTTCATTTCTTTAGGATTTTGCACAATATTCCCATTACTATCGATTAACCTGACAATGTTGTTCCTTGCTTATTTATTTTTCATACAAGCATGATAAAAAGCTGTATTAGAATCTCCCAAATTAAGCTATTGTACTCTAGACTTCTGTTTTATAATACTCTCCTCCACCATTAGCCATTTCTCCAGCTCCAATTTAGTAGTTCTTTCCAATTCAACTTGCATTTCTCCTTGGTCAGGACAACTCATTTGATTCTATATACTTTCTAATCTTTCTCTAGCATCATGTATCTTACTATCAATGCCACGGAACTCCTCTTTATTTATCTGCTTTAGTAACACTTTTAACTTCTTAAGTTTGTTCCACACTGTCAACATTGTTTGTTTTCTCTTTCCAAGCTCCCAACCAATCTGCATTGTATCTTCAAAAGACTTCAACTTTAGCAGATAATTCAAAAACTTGAAAGGTTTACCTTCAACTTGGCTACTTGTATCAAACTTCACACTTAGAGGGCAATGATCAGAGAAACCAGGGTTCATAGACACCCCCTCCATATTAGGCCACATTTGTATCCATTCAGCATTTACCAAGATTCTATCAATCCTACTGTACACATGGTTATTTGTCCATTTGTATTGTCTTCCCACTGTCTTCAATCCATCTACTTTAGCATCCACTAAAAATTATTTAAATTCTTTTGTCTCCATCTCCTGCACAGGACTACCATTCAATCTATCTTTACTGGTTAGAATTGTATTGAAGTCCCCCATTATAAGGCAAGGACTCCTTATATTGATCACTGATATCAACATCTTCTCCCATAGATTCTCCCTGTCTTGCATTGTATGCTTACCATAGACAGCACATAGGTGAAACTGAACATTCGGCTGCGATATTGTTACTTTTCCCAAAATAAATTGTTCATGATGTCTAGTCATTGTATAGTCCACAAATGTAGAATCACATGCAACCCGTATTCTACCCCTATGAGCCTCATCATAGTTATCCACCTATTTCCAGTTTTTCAAAGCCTTACTTAACACAGAGCCAGCATTACTTTGCTTCACTCTATGCTCAATTATGGCTATCAATACTACATTATCAATTCTGTAAAAATATTTTAGTTCTTTTTGTTTGTACACCTTATTCAGACCCCTTACATTCCATGCAATAAAGTTCATCATGATATAATAGATAAAATTGGAGGTCCACCCCGATCTTCCTTATTATGCATTTCTTTTGCACCTTGAGCTTCAGACAGTTGAATAATTTTTTGTGCAGTATCAACTAGAGTTTGAAAGCATTGCCAGTATCCACTTCCTTCTCCCTTATCACATCTGTGTGCTTCTTAGTTGCAGATCTTCCTCGAGCTATTTGCCATTGTGTTTCAAACCCTGAGTTACTATTTTGTATAGTTGCTTCTTCCTCCAATTGTTCATTAAATCTCCCTTGTGCATCAGTTTTGTCAACCTTAAGATCAAGTGCTCTAACTTTTCTCCATTACTACTTTTGCTTCCCTTCCACATTTTCCTCACTTCATCCTGTCTCAGCTTCCTTTGATCCTTATATGTATGGCCAAGTAGATAACATTTCTGGCAGTATAATGGTTTCCAGTCATAGTGTACTAATTGTCCAACACATTTCCTTTTGGATCACATAGCTTAATCTTCTCTGGTAATGGCCTAGTAACTTCCATCTCTATTAAAATTCTTGCATATGAAATTCTCTCAGCAATCGTTGTACAAGCATTAGCATATATTAGCTTCCCCAAACCACTTCCTATCTTACGTAATGCTTGATTACTCCAAAGGTTAAGTGGTAGATTTGGAAGCTTGATCCACAGGGGGATAGTCCTCAGAACTTCTTCATTAAAATAAAAATTCTCCGACCATTGTCTCATGATAACTGGCCTATTGTTAATTGTATAAGGACCATTCATTAGCACCCTCTCATTCTCTTCATTAGTACTAAGCAGGACTATGAAATATCCATCATTATGAAATAACACCTTAGGTTTCTACACACTTTCCCATTGATTAGTGATGAACCTTTCAATGGCTCCGATTGAAGGTGTATTCCCCACCACGTACAATATTACAGCTCTAGTCCATTTTACATTTTCCTCTTCAATGTCTTCCTCCATCAGCTGCACAACAACTTCACCATCCTTCATTGCCGGAGGTATATAGGTGAGATTCATACTTTTGCAGCTAACTTGTTCTCCTAGAGTAATCCTGTCACGACCCGAATTTCCCACTCTCAAGAGTCGTGATGGCGCCTACTGGTGAAAGTTAAGCAAGCCGACCATTTTCACAAATTACCTATTTCCCATTTTAATTCTTTAACAAGTGTGAATCAACAGTTATAAATAGCAGAAATTTAAAGCAAGCAGAAGAAAATGATAAACCATTTGAATATGTATCCAATACAACACCTTAAGCAAAAATTTACTCAGAACTAGTGTCACGCTTTACAGATAGCCTAGAATTACTACGAACAAGGGCTGAAAGATAAATAATATTGTTTCGGAAATACGTAAATGAAATAGGATGAAGGGATAGAGGGAGATGTCAGGGCCTGCGGACGCCTGCAGGACTACCTCAGAATCTCCGACTAGGCTGAAGGCAGTCACCCACGCTAAGGTCTGAATGCTGCTGCTCCGGGATCTACACACAATGCAGAGTGTAGTATCAGCACAACTAACCCCATATGCTGGTAAGTGCCTAGCCTAACCTCGGTGAAGCAGTAACGAGGCTAGGACCAGACTACCAAATAAACCTGCGCAGTTATATCATATACAACGAAAATAACAGAAATATACAAATAAGGATGGGAGGGGGACATGCTGCGGGAGAATATCATTTACCAATAGTAACTCAGAAGAAAAGCATAAAGAACAATCTAAAGTTTTGCAGCAGAAAGAATAAGGAAATTGTAACCAATCAATAACCACTTCTATCATTTATTATTGCGGCACACAACCCGATCCAAATCATAAAAATATTGTTGCGGCGTGCAACCCGATCCATATCATTTATCACTGTTGCGGCATGCAACCCGATCCAATTATAATGTTGTTGCGGCGTGCAACCCGATCCGAATGTAATATTGTTGCGGCATGCAACCCGATCCAAATATAATATTGTTGCGGTGTGTAACCCGATCTCAATATACAATTCAACACCAATCACAAGAAAAGAGTCGCGGCAAGGGAATAATAAGGAAAATAACACTATCCCGGCAAGGGAGTCGACAATATAAGTAATTACGTCCCAACAAGGGAATCAGCTATAACTAAACCTGTTCTAATATTTAACTTCACAAGAGAAACCTCATCTAGCACCAATACTCAACCATAAGCAACTTCCACGAGAATAATCATAATTCTTGCCCAACATAGAAAATCAACAACTTAGGCATTCGTAGTACTTATTAAGAACGCAATGATTTCAATTTAAGACTCACGGGCATGCTTGACACTAACGTATAGATACTCATCACCATGCATATACGTCGTACTCAGCAAACAACACATAGCAAATAGGACACAACTCCTAATCCCGCAAGCTAAGGTTAGACCAAACACTTACCTCGATGCCACGAACACAATTTAAGTCTCAATTATCGCTTTACCTCTTGATTCCACCACCAATTCACTCGTATCTAGTCACAAGTTACTTAATTACATCAATAAATGCTAATTAAATCAATTCTAATACATGAAAATAAGTTTTCTAAAGTTTTCCCCAAAAAGTCAAAAATCGCCTCCGGGTCTACATGGTCAAAACCCGAGGTTCGAACCAAAACCCGATTACTCATTCCCCCACGAACCCAAATATATAATTTGTTTTAAAATTGGACCTCAAATCGAGGTCCAAATCCCCAAATTTGAAAAACCTAGGTTTTACCCAAAACACCCAATTTCCCCCATGAAAATCATTAATTTTGAGTTGAAATCACGTGGAAAGATGTTAAAGATTGAAGAAAACTAGTTAGAAATAACTTACAATCGATTTGGAAGAGAAGTTGTCTTTGAAAAATCCCCCAACAGTGTTTTGGTTTTGAAAGAGTGTGAAAATGGTTGAAATGTATCTAAGTTATGAATTTACAGGTTGCAGGTATCGCAATTGCGAACCCAAAAGTCTGCTCTTCTTGCATTTGTGAAGTCGCTTTTTCGATAAATTTATCGCATTTGCGACGACTGGCTACAACTGGAGGCATCGCATTTGCGATGAGTACCTCGCATTTGCGACATAACTCACGCATTTGCGAGCCAGGCTTCGCAAATGCGAAGCCTGCAGGCCTGCAATATACCAGTTAAAATCTGCAACATCCTAAGTCCAAATTCTACTCCGTGGCCTATCCCAAAACTCACCCGAACCCTCAGGGCTCCAAACCAAACATGCACACCAACCTAAAAACATCATACGGACTTGTTTGTGCATTCAAATCACCAAAATAATATCAACAACTATGATTTTAGCATCAAAATCATGAAATCACTAAAGAACATCAAATTTTCTATTTTTTTCAAATAAGGTCCGATTCACGTTATTTCAAGTTCGCTTCTTACCAAATTTTACAGACTCAACTTAAATCACATATAAGATCTGTACGGGCTCCGGAACCAGTATACGGGCCTGATACCATCAAATTTCAAACACATTTCATTTCCAAAAACTCATAAATATTCGAGAAAATAATTTTTCTTTAAAAATTTATTTCTCGGGCTTAGGACTTCGGAATTCAATTTTGGGCATACGTCCAAGTCCCATATTTTCCTACGGATCCTCCGGGACCGTCAAATCATGGGTCCGGGTCCGTTTACCCAAAATGTTGACCGAAGTCAACTTAAATTCATTTTAAAGGCAAACTTCATCATTTTTCACTGATTTTCACAAAATGGCTTTCCAGCTACGCGCCCGGACTGCACACGCAAATCGTGGTGAGACCGAAAGAGGTTTTTAAGGCCTCGAATCACAGAATTTATTTCTAAAACTAGTGATGACTTTTTGGGTCATCACCCGCCCATGATCAATCCTTATCAATTGTTGGAATTAAGTTCTTCACTTGAGCTTCCTTTTGATTATCCATAGAAATAGCCCTGTGTTCCTTGCTTGAGCTTGCATGTACTGTTCCATTGGATTTTGCCTCACTCGAGTTGGGTTTCTCACTTACAACCCTCATTTCGTTGGTTCCTTTGCTCATGTTCTCCGTCAGTGCCAATTTCCTGCTAGAGTTCACTGGTGTTGTTGCTTGATTCCGATACTTATCCAGATCTGGCCAGTTATCGTCACTATCAATTTCCTGCTCTATCTCCTCCTCCTGTATTTGATCCTTGTCTTTGGCCTTACCTTTCCCTTGTTCACTCAATCTAGTCATCATAATCTTCTGATCTAGTACTGGTGTTTTGGTGGGATTCTTCCTCGGCCGTCCTCTTCCTCCCATTTTCGATGAAGGCGCAGGTTAGTCAATCACCTAACGTGCGCCGAGAGAAAGTAGGGGCTCTTTTTAATAGGGTTAGATATTTGAGGAGCATTTCGGTAATTTAACTTTTGACTTAAGGGATTCCCACTTCTAATATAATATATACATTCACATGAGACAGTCCTCTTTAAAATACCATCGACTTTCAAAAAGTTATTTGTAATTATATTAGTGCATTATAATCTAACTGATATTTAGGAAGTCGTAAGGAGAAATTCTATGGAAATATTTCAAATGCTATTAGAACGATATAAGATATATAAGTCATCTGATACTCAATTACATTAATGCATGTTGGTAATCTGTGTTCGAAACCAGAAAATTAAGGAAAAAGAAACGTTAGTCCAATAAACAAACTGTAAAATAATTTCGAGCCTACAAGTTGTTAGAAAAATAATTTTGATAACTCAAAACGAAATATTCAAATTGATGTTTAGGTTCATTCTTTTAATATTATTTTAATGAATTTTTATTATACCAATCAATTGAATATATTTTAATATCTATAACTGAAAAGTTAAATAATTTTGAATATAATATTTTTACTAAGCTTTAACGAATATCATTATGGCTATCAAAAATCAGTTTGATTTTTGATGATTATGAATTTGGTGTTTGAAACGTTTTGGCTTAATTGCTTACAATGTTATGTAACATTTCTTTATTATCAAATAGATGCAATGTTTGGTGTTGGAAAAGTTTTCTGAATTTTGGTAACGTTCCATTGGGAACGTTTTTTTATTTAACAAATAAATGTTCAACTTTGGATTATATATATATGTATGTATGTATATGTTTATGTTTATTTTGAGTGTGTGAAAGAAGTAAAAACTTATAATGAAGAAAAGTATTTATTAAAATTATAATGAAGCCTTACAAAATTAGATTTGTTGTGGTGAAAATTTGTATTGGAAGATAAAAATATATGATATACGTTTGTCTATGAAAAGTTATTTTGCTTTGGGTCCCTTAGTCATTTTGGTGTGAAGAAATTACTGAGTTATGAGTATTCGAATTATGACCAGTTTCCTACTAATTTGAAATATTTCTGTAGAAGTTAAAGTTATTTCTATGTTTAGAAAATTTTACCTTGGTATTTGAATATGGAAGATATCAAAAAAAAAAATGCTTACATGTGTTGGAAGATTTTTTAAAAGGCACTTGTATGGAAGTCAATTTTTATTTCATTTGAGATGATTTTATGCCTTACTTGAGAAATACTATGAGTCAGTATTTTGTATGTGAATTTTTTACTATATTAAAAGGATACAGTAGTGATATTGAATCTTTGACTCATATGAGAAAAGCTCACAAGTAATTGTGTGATCACCTTTGATGGGGTGTTATGGTATTAGAATTACCTGGCAATGAGCATGATTAAGTAACCTTTTGATGAGTTAAACCGACAATAATTATGTCGATGAATTGTGATTGCCAATGTGCAATAACCATTGTAAGAAAATAAATCTTTCAATGGGAAATGTGGATACATTTTCTTAAGGTATAATGTCATAAAGCAATTGCTTAGAGATGAGAATTTTTGTTACATATTATGTGTAATCAAAAGAGGATTTGGCTAATTCTTTGATTTATCAGTGAAACATCGAGGAGTTAAGACTTT